>NC_057814.1:560040806-560306866 GCF_018294505.1 Triticum aestivum
TTCATATGTGATGTATATGTGTATGTGGCTATAATGTATATGTGAACAAAAAAAATGTATGTATGTAGATGTTCAAAATGTATGAATATATATGTCAAAAATGTTTTTTTGTTCATAGAAAGTTTTTTGTTCATATATAGAAAGTTTTTATATATGACAATGGATATATATTCGATATATATGAGAAATGATGATCCACATGGAAAAGTTTTATATATGCAAAAGTTACAATTTTAGAAAAGTTTTATATATCTAGCTAGGAAGGGAAGAAGAAGAAAAAGAAGGATAGGAAAGAAGAAAATAAGAAGAGGAAAGAAAGAAGAAGGGAAGAGGAAGAAGAGGAGAAATAAATAAGAAGAGGAAAAAAGAAGAAAAAGAAGAGGAGGAGAAGAAAGGAATAGAGGAGAAGAAGAAAAAATAGAAAATATTCTATTTTTTCTTCTTCTCCTCTATTCCTTTCTTCTTCTCCTCTTTTTTTTTCTTCAATCCTCTCCTCTATTCCTTTCTTCTTCTCCTCTTTTTATTTCTTCTTCATTTTCTTATGTTTTATCGGGTCTGTCGTCGTCGATATATACCCCTCTCGATAACTTCAACACGAGGGGGATAACTTCAACATGAGGGGGGGTCGATATACCCCCTCCCCGATAACATTATTTTCCCGTGTATGTATGTCGTCGTTGTCGATATAACCCCCTCCTGATAACTTCAACACCTGGGGGGGTCGATATAACCCCCTCCTCGATAACATTATTTTCCCGTGTATGTATGTTGTCGTTGTCGATATTACCCCCTCCCGATAACTTCAACACGAGGGGGGATAACTTCAACACGAGGGGGGGTCGATATACCCCCTCCTCGATAACATTATTTTCCCGTGTATGTATGTCGTCGTTGCCGATATAAAACCCCCTCCCGATAACTTCAACACGTGGGGGGGGGGGGTCGATATACCCCCTCCCTGATAACATTATTTTCCCGTGTATATATGTCGTCGTTGTCGATATAATAACTCCCTCCCAGATAACTTCGACATGATGGATGGTCGATATGTATACCCCCTCTCGACCGTGATAACTTATACCACGGGAGCACCCCCCGGCCCTCTCGCTCGACCAAAACTCTCGAGGACACCCAAACCCTAGAAAAAAACGATGTCGGTCTCCTACCCCCTCCCGCCGCGCCCCTACCCTTGAAGCGTTGCCTAGGCCACCCCAAACCCGGAATAACCTAGGTCTACGTTTGCACTAATATATCCACCTGCTGTCATGTTTGTGTAATAATTGCCATGTTGTAATATTTGCAGAAACAATGGAGCACGGACGAGATGAGCAAGCAGAAGAGGTGTTGGGGGACATAATCTTAGCCGGAGGTGATATCTTGTCGTATCTTAACGACAATGATGGTCTGGAAGAACAGGGTGAAGAAGCAGGCTACGGTGATCGAAGAGTGGAGGAGGAAAGACATGACGGTGACCCAATGCTAGTGCAAGAAGGAGCCCGTGGTGACGGCTCCGGTGACCGAACAGAGTCCGACCAGGTAAATATATTAGTTAAGCCTATGCTGACTAGCTAATTGATGCATTCATTGTTTTGGTATGTACACATATTAATTAATACTCGTCTTTCTTCTTTTTTTCTAGCCCTCCGAATCGAGCACAACTGCGGTAAAGAGACGAGGCCCAAAGAGAAAGTTGCGCTCGGATGAAAGGTTTGAGATCATAGCAATCGCGCGCGACGGCCAACCGATTGAACCCCTCCGGACAAAGGATGCTTTTGTTGCTCAGTGCGGGGTTCTAGTTAGGGACAAGATCCCGATCAGCATCCACCAATGGTATAAGCCTAAGAAGGAAGACCCTGAGGTGTCTTATGTCAATGATATGCAGAAAGATGATCTTTGGACTGAGCTGAAGGCAAATTTCGCCCTACCGCTAGAGGAGGATCCGGAGAAGCCAGTTATAGAGCAATTAATCAAGTCTCATGCTCTTAAGAAGATGGCAGACCTATTCAGGAGGCAGAAGAATGAGCTGAAAACGTTTGTCGACAAAGAAGAGACACCAGAATTCATCAGCCGGTATGAGAAGATCAGAGATCACTGGCCCGCATTTGTGGCCCACAAGACATCAGAAAAGAGTAAGAAGATGTCAGCGACAAACAAGAAGAATGCTGCGAAGAAGAAGCTTCACCATCGCACGGGGTCAGGTGGCTACCTCAAAGCCCGGCCTAAGTGGGCCAAGTCTGAGAGGGATCTGCTTGATAAAGGGATCGAACCAGAGACAATGAACTGGCCAGACCGTTGCCGGACTTGGTTCTTCGGGGCTGGTGGAACCTTGGACCCTGTATCTGGGAGGTGTCATTGGACGGACGAGCAACTTGCAATACCCGTCAAGAAGCTTAAGCACTATATCGATGCAGCGCAGCAAGGGACGTTCGTTCCAGACAGAGAGAACGACGAGCTCACAATGGCCCTCAGGAATCCTGAGCACCCTGGACGGACACGAGGCATGCCAGGCTCCGTTCCGTGGAAGGCTGGTTTTTGGACGTGGGCGGTTACAAAACCCAGGAGAGGAGGAAAAAAGTGGAGTAGATCCAAATTCAGAAGCTGCACGAAAGGGTTCAAGCGCTAGAGGAACGAGACGGCAATCGAGATGCCGAAACTGCCCCCCAAGCTACACCGCCATCTCAGCGGAGAAGCAGCGTGGCTTCCACCGAGCTGCCTCAGCTGGAGCATGCGGCTCCTGCTAGCTACCCTGTGGATGCTATCACGGAGTCTCAACATTGCCACCTTATGGCGGAATGGCAGAACTTGAAAGTCAAGGCGGCTGTTGGCTCTGTTTTACCTACTGAACCCGGCGCAACCTACCACTGCCGGCCGATTCCAGAAGGATATGCTAGGGTGATGGTGGATGAAATAACAGACGGATTTGAGGACCTCCAGCTTGACCACCCTACCGGTGAAGGGGAGACTCGGCTGGGTTTAGCTCTGAAGACTCCATGCCTATGGCGGAAGGAGCTCATCAAGCTTCCGAACTGGATGGCTCTGGCGAGTAAGGGCACTAAGCCTCCTCCTCCACCTCCTCCTCCGCCTCCTCCTCCGGCGAGTGATCAGGGCACTCAGCCTCCTTCTCCGGCGTGTGGCGGCACTCCGCCTCCTTCTCCACCAGCGCCGGCGCGCCAGAGCAGCCAGCCTCCTCCTTCTCCACCTCGTCAGCAAGGGCGGAAGAGACCCGCCGCCGCTGCGGCTGCTCCGGCGCGTCATAGTCCTGCTCCTCCGCCTCGTAAGCAAGGAGAGAAGACAGCTGCAGCCGCTCCGTCTGCTCTGCCGGCGTCTAGCAGTACAGCTGCCAGAGGCGGGAGGCAATACAGATTCGGTCCTTCTCTGAAGACTCCAGAGAAGTTACCATATGAGAGGACCGAGGAGGAGAACACGAAGATCGTGTGAGCCGAAGTGAAGAACTTCTTTGAAGGGGTGAAAGCAAAGAAACATCCACCTCCGGAGGAGAAGGTAGATCCGGTGAAAGCAAAGCGCACTCTGGCTGCCCTGACAAAACCACCAAAGTCTCCGCCGAGAGGCAACTATGAGCGCGTTCTTGCAAAGGCATATGCCGAAGCGGAGCGGTCGGGAAGTACTGTCAGTGATAAAAGGATGAAAGAACGACGAGCTGGGAAAAAAATTGCCCAGCTCGGCGAACAAGCGAACCAATCGTGCCCCCCCTCCCCCGCTCAAGGTGTCAAAAGACATCGTCGCTAATGATCCGAGTATGGTGCCCAGTTATAGCAATCTTGGAGCTTACCTGCCCGACGATGTACATTATGAAATCATGGAGGTGGACGAACACAAATACCATTACGGGAAGCCTCTCGTCAAAGATGTCAGATCTCTAAGCACGATGATGCGAAGACTACATGATAGGTACATGAAAACCTGCAGAGAGTCTGATGGGATGAGTACTTTGACGCTGAGAGTTAAACCGGAGCATGACCTCGTTGGAATTGAACTGCTGAATGTTCCATTTGAGGATTTGTTCCAGTTTTACAATCAAAAGGCCCTCGATAAAACAATGATCACTTGCTACTGTCTGTAAGTAGTAATACTTCTGTCATTAAGTCTCTCTATATAGGTCAGCTCTTTCATTGCATGTACTTATACTTATCCTTACTATATTATGCAGATTGAAGATCGCCGAATTGAAGAAAAGACAAATCGGTGATATTGGGTTCATTAACACAAATCTCATAGATGCATATACGGTTGAAAAACATCCCAGAGAAGCCGAGGCCAACTTGCTACAATCGTTGGTATTAAATCAAAACAAAGATATAATACTCTTTCCTTACAACTTCAAGTGAGTGTTACTGTCTTGTGCATATTCGGGTTCCCTTATTAGTACAGGTTATGGTAATGTAATTGATGACTTATGCATGCATGCGCAGCTTCCACTATATTCTCCTAGAGATTAAGCTTGAGCCGGGAGTAGTAACCGTCTTAGACTGGAGACGAAAAGATCCCCAGGACTATGCGAACATGACTCAAATGCTCCAGAAGTAAGTTAAATCGATCATTATCCACCATATCAGCAACTTTGTTCATTTCCTGATATCAAGTAATTGTTTTCTTTGTCTGGCAGGGTTTGGAGAAAATTCACCTCAAAAGCTCCGGGACTGCCGAAGAAGCTGCAATTTAATCACCCGAAAGTAAGTACTATAGTAGCATGTTCCGCGCATCTCCTAGTGATTCAAGCGGTAGTTTCATCAATACCATTTAGCACGCTTGCTTATTAGTTTGATTGACCTCTATTTCTTGTAAAGTGGTTGTGGCAGGAACCCGGGAATAATTACTATGGATACTACGTTTGCGAGTCCATCCGCTACCATACCTGTGAGCGGGGCTACACTGAAGAACAATATGAAGTGCGTAAGCAATAATATTCACAATTTTATTTTATTACCATCATTTGTGTTGAGTTTCATTTATTCATATATATATGTATTGACCTCCTTCTTCAAATTAGAACTTTCAGATGCGTGATGAACTCCTAGCAGTAGATCGTATGCAAGGAATTCAAGAGGAATTGGCGGCATTCTTCCTTGACCACGTGATTGCTGAAAACAGAGAATACTATGTGGACCCTGTGTTCCTACAATATAATTAGGAGATTGTATTGTAAGAGATAATTATTGTATATATGTAGCCGGTAGTGTCGGATAGATATACGAGAACTTGTTGTTCGACCAATATCTCGGAGAAGGAGAGGTGGTCGATATCACTTCTCTCTGTATGCATATGTTCATGACGATCTTCTGTTCCCTTCATTTGATTACTAGCTAGCGTGTCTACTCCTCTCCATACGTATATAGTACGTAGCGTCGACCAAGCACGGAGATAAGAGAGGACACTTCTCTCTATTAATTAGCTAGCTAACACAATATATGAAACACCTAAATTAACCCACCAAAACCCCTAAACCACCCCCTTTCAAAAAAAACAAAAACCTCAGCTCCTGCCAGGTGCTGACGCGTGGATGCCTATTGGTCCCGGTTGGTGGCACCAACCGGGACCAAAGGCCCTCCTGCCTGGGCTCCCCGCACCGGCCACGTGGACGGCCTTTAGTCCTGGTTCGTGTAAGAACTGGGACTAAAGGGCTAGGGCATTAGTAACGACCCTTTAGTCCAGGTTCCAGAACCGGGACTAAACGCCCTTAAGAACCGGGGTAAAAGCCCCTTTTCCTACTAGTGGAAGGATGTCGGTGCTGGAGCGGCTAGCAAGGGAATAGTGGTACGGGGGGAGGCGAGTGAGGCGACGATACACGGGGGCACAGTGAGATGGAGACGGAGACAGAGACGGAGAAGGAGATGGAGATGGAGTGGTGGTATGGGAGCGGAGAGGGAGACGAGGCGAGGCGCCAATGTGCTGTACAGCAGCGGTGACAGACTGCACAGTGCATAGGGTGAGGCTGACTTTGGTAACCCGAACACGCCGCGTGGACTAGCCTCAGGCGCAGGGTGTTGTCACTTCACTGTGAGGACCGGATGAATAGTATTTTGACCATCAAGTGTACCACAGTTGTACTACTACTACTACTACTACTAGTAGGAACATGAGTACTCCAGTATTATATAGCGGAAATAGGTCTCCCGTGCTAGCATGCCTGTTCACTTCATCATTCAGGTATCATCCATATTGCGAGCAGAACCAAATTCTCGTGCATGCCCAATCAACGCCCTGCCGTGATGCATGCAGTGGTCGTTCTGGTGCATCAAGGACGGCATGCAGATCGTTCCACACTTGAGAAGAGGAAAAATGGAAAAGTAGAATGCGGCAGCAGAGGAAGAGAACGCTGGCTAACGAGGCTGGGAGGGGATCGAGTAGGAAGTTAATGCTCCACGCCTAAAGGTTTTGGGAAAACCTGATTTTCATAAGGTGACTTATACTCACCTAAACGGAGGGAGTATTCCTTAACCAGAGAATGTTGTGTCTCCCACTCACGCGCTCAAAAAAACTACGACACATTTTTTTATCTGTTTGCATAGGTCCCACCTATCAGGAAGGATGGGCACGTACATGAACAGGTACGACTCATCAGTCTACCCGCATAGCCTTTTCGTTTAGTCTACCTAGCTGTCTAATCAACTGCCTGCATGCCACTTTTCCCATTTACTTCTCCATCGGGAACCGATTCTCCTCGGCTTCTTCACCTCCCCTTCGTCTTCATTTGCATCCAAACCCCACTGTGTTCACATTGTTTTAACCTCTTTAAATAATCATCTACTACTTCAGTTAGACTAGCCATCTAATCCTAATTCTCCAAACCATAGCCCTCCGTTCCAGCGGTTCCAAATGGCGAAAGACATCGAGATGCAGGTTTTAGCGTCCAACATGTCCTCGTCGAAGGCTCGATGCGCATAGTTGCCACCGTCACCGTCCACCCAAGGGTTGTTCGGCAGTGGATCAACAATGTATCCAACTCCCTCGAAAAGGTAGAGACGAGGGTCATCGGTCTCGATGCAGAGTACACGGAGCGTGCCCCTGGGAAGATCCAGCGCGCCGCCGTCCTTCAGCTGTTCCTCAAAGATGATGTTTTGGTGTACCACATGATACACTCGCCCTCCATACCAGATGAGCTTCACGATTTCTTGTCTCGGGAGGACATATACTTCTGTGGGGCAGCCATCGAAGGGGACAAACAGAAGCTGGAGCCGTACAACCTTGATTTGAAAAGCATCGCTGACCTACAAACAAGAATCAAACTTCCTTTAGAAGATTGTGATAAACAGACACCATCCCTATTCGACGTAGCAAATTTTGTGCTCGGTACAAATCTTCAGAAGGGTGATGAGACGGTGGCATTAAGGTCGTCTGGATGGGAGAATTATCCCTTGACGTACGAGCGGATAAAATATGCTGCCCTCGATGCCCGTGTGAGTTTCGAGATAGCTGCAAGGTCCAAAGAGCTTGTTGCGAAGCCGTCTCCCACAGAGAATGAGAACAAGAAGAAGAAGAAGAAGAAGAAGAAGAAGAAAAGGCTGCACCAGCAGGAGGGCATTATGGATGGATGAACTATTTCCTCTCTTGTAAAAAAAATTATTCCCTCTCGGTGTATATTGATATAGATGGACTATTTCGATGGTGTGCATGTCTTTGGAACAGAGTAGTAGCGTGGGTCCGCTTGACTATAAGGAACTATTTATCTGCATATATAGCTTTCTCTGCTACTCCTTCCAGTGATCGGTATGCAGTGCATGTGTCCGTAGACATGACTGCTTGTCCATGGAAGTTCAACTACGGCGGCCATCAGGTTTCATCTCGCGATTCCCACGACGCCTCTCCAACCCACGGCACCATGCCCCCCGACGTGCGCCTCACCCCTCTCGGCCTCACCGCCCCTCTGCCTTTGTGTGCATGACATGTGGGCCACCTAAAATGCGGCGAGCATCAAGTTTCTACCATAGCCAGCCGTGATTCCCACAACGCCGCTTGAACCCATGAAACCACACGTCCCCCGACCTGCGGCTCACCCATCTTGGCCCCACTGCCCCTCTGCCTACGGGAGCATTACATGTGGACCAGTCACCTATCGGGTCCACATGTTATTGACTCAAAGGTAGGTGTAGTAAGGCGCTGAAGCTCAGTCCTGACGGCCCTGAGAGGGAAATGTAACTCCTGCGCCAGGGCTTGTGGTGCTCCCGCAGCACGAACTCGTGCCAAACTCGAGATTTGTTCTTTACTATACATACGGAACGGTTTAATGGACATTGTAATCTCAACATGTGATGGGGAGCTCTAAATTTCAATTTGAAACTTATAAAACGAAAAGATTCAAAACAAATAAACTGGGAGAGAGGGAGTATATCGTAGGATGTGTCCCATACAAAATAAGTCCCCTGGTTTGTCACCGCGAAGATGCGGTTAGAAAGGAGCACAGCGTCTTCCTACGTGTACGACAAGAAATCGGCCGCAGACAGCATGGTCCGCCTTTGACCGCCATGTGCAAGGTTCGTGCTATCTTATTCAATCTCACCGTGGTTCCATCATACCAATTCATGCGGTGGCCCGTTGCATGGCTGATCCCAATGTTGGACAAAGGTTCTACAGGAACGGTGTCACCGTTGTAAATGTTGTGCAAATTGATGTTGGTACCCTCCCATACATATGCAAGCCAATCTCCACTCGCACCGAGCCTAACCTGTGAAACGGTGGGCAGGGGGAGAATTAGGAAATGGACACGGAAGTAGTCTTTAGAATGCATTTACTACGTGATCAAACTCGTCTTACCTGCTCATCGGAGGAAATCCAAGTGCCCCTCAACGTCGGCATCTCAAGGGGCGTCAACTTGCAACTACGGCCACGCCGCGCTGGAGAGACCCCCAAGGAAACATCCTCGTGCGTTCCATGGAACATCAAGATGCATTTGTATGAGTAGTTTATCTTGTGAGAGAAAAGGATGAACGAGGGAAGGCCTCTAGAGATAGAGATGGACACTACTACTACCAATGTGCTGGCCCGTGCGTTGCAATGGATCCAAAGTAGTAGAATAATACTTGTTCACGTGCTTGAAATATAAACACTCTAGTTTTGATATACATGTGTCAGCAGACATGACAGCTTATCCATGGAAGTTGAACCACGGCGACCATCACGTTTCTTGTTTCTACCACTGCCACACCCACACGCGAATCCCACGACGCAGCTCCAACCCACGGCACGACGTCCCCTGACATGGACATGGATCCTCTGACGTGGCTATCACTGCCTTGCCCTGCCTTTCCTTCGCTGATAGGTGGGACCCATGCTTATGGGTCCCACATGTCAGTGACAGAATGGTAGGATTGTTCGCGTCAGGGGATCCTCATGCCCCCGAAGTGCCCCTCATCCCTCTCGGCCCCACCGCTCCTCTGCCTTTGTGTGCATGACATGCGGGCCAGCTGAACTGCGGCGACCATCAACTTTCTACCACAGACACACCCGATTGGACGCGGTTTGCCTGCTCCGCTGCTGTGCTCCGATCCGTACTCCCGCACCATCGAATTTTCATCCAGCGGCTGTGACACATTTCGTCCCGGTCATCAATCCTCAGCTGGAGTACTTATGTACGCCTCGTAACGCCCCGACGCCCAGCTGTGGCACCCTCGCCACGGCCACGCCACCACCGGTCGGTTCATCTCGAACGAGCGAGTCGCAAAACCCGCCACCACCATGAGAATGACATGTGGGCCAGCCGCATTTAAGATCTGCATGTCACTGACTCATAGGCCGGGCACTAAGCCACTGAAGTTCGGTCCCGTGGGCCCCGAGAGGGAAATGTAACTCCTGTGGCAGGCCTTGTGGTGCTCCCGCAGTACGAGCTCGTGCCAAAACTGGAATTTGTTTCTTACTACTACCAACTAGTACTAGTAAGGTACATGTGCATTGCACGCATGAGATTCTGGTGGTTTGTGCATTATGCTTCTACATGTGGAGCTTTCTGGATTCTAACATGTGGCAAAATCTGGTGGAATGTAAGGTTAGGCAAGTTTGATTAACTTAGGTGAGTGTTTGGTTCAAGCCACACCTTAGGCAAGCCACACTAAGGCCCCACATGAGATACACACAAAAAATGTGGCAAGATTCCCTTAGGCTTGCCAACATGTGGCTCTAATTTTGAAGAACTAATAACTTTGCCTAAGCTTAGTTGTGGCAAAGTTAGTCATGAATTAAGTTCAACCATGGAGTCTTCTAGATTATACATGTGGCAGAATCTGGTGGATGATATCCAACGGCCAGTAGTGCTCGGATTTTCCATCTTTGTACCGTCGGATTGGCTTCATCCAACGACCAACTTTCAAAGTTTTTCACACACTATATAGGGGGTATAGATATAGATGTGCCGGTCCATTGCAATGCATCCAAAGTATATCTATTTAGTGGAGTGCACTCTAAACACATTATCTATTTATTTTTCTCTAACCTTCCGTAGCCATGCAACCAAGCCACATAAGCTTCATGGGTGCCCCCCACATCAAATTATTCATACTACGTTGATTGAAAAAAAGATAAATCACCCAAAACAAGATCTTCCCCTTTTTTGTTCCACGATGTTGTGTCGTGCACGTACCTACTAGTTGTATAGTGATAGTACTTGTAATATAGTATTAGGAGTACAAACTTGGTACTAGTAGGAGTAGTACTAGTACGGAATGCTCCTACTCTATCAACAAGCCCGTCTGATACCCAATTTCTTGGCTTCCGTGCTACAGCTAGATCTTCCCCTCATTTCTGTTTTCCAACCCGGCGGCGGGCGGAGTGTCGGTTTGCTCGATGACGGTCCCACATGAAAGTGAAAATGCTAGGCAACACGCCTTCCCTAAGCTATGTGTCGTGCCGGACGGGCCTTGTTGTACTCCCGATTCCCGGGCGTGTGGGAGTGCGACGCGAACGCGGCAGGCCTTTTCCTTTTACCAGCAATGTGCCCGTGCGTTGCGACGGATCCAAAGTAGTAGAATAGTAGTATTTGTTCACAAACTTGAAAGAAATCACTATTGTTTTGATATACTCCTAATAAATTACTCCCTCCATACCTAAATATTTGTCTTTTTTGAGATTTCAAATGGACTATCACATACGGATTATATAGACATATTCTAGTGTTTCTAGCAAGATGCCCGCGCGTTGCACGAAGTTGATGGAAAAGGTAAGCACAACTTATAAATTGACGGATGGAGTACTAGTTACAGTGATGCATATAATTAAGCAAAGGGATCGCACATGTAGGTATTGACTGGAACGAGAATGCAACATCACAATAAGAATTAAGGCCACGATGATGCGATCGCAGTGGTGGTTATAGAAGGCAAGAAGAAAGATGGATCCACGAACGTACGACCTCCTCCTTCTCAACTTAGTGCGCCGGGCCACCGACCGGCGGCTAGGGAGCGGCGGCTTTTGTGGCGAGGTCGAGGTGCTTCTCAGCAATGGCATACAAGGCTTCCAGCCTGTTGAGGAATGCCAACGTCGTAGCGTCCTCACTGGCCTTGTAGATACCTATGTACACGATTTGCTCGTACACGTGGATGTGTAGGTCGACGAATTCTTGCAGGGCGAGGCGCCTCGCGGCGAGCGCGACCTCCACTTCGTGGCGTCGGCGGGCAGTCGCAGGGCCACCAGTGCTTGAAAGAGGTTCCGGCCATGGTGGCCGATTAGGGTGGCAGGCAATGAGGAGCCCGGGCGCGCGGGCTGGAGGAGTACGGCGATGTTGTCCGCGAGCTTCTTGAGGACGGTGAACTTGTTGCTGGTGAAAACGATCATCTGGTCCAACTGAGAGTCGTAGTTGGCGTCGACGGCGGCCATCCACCAGCCGGTCTCCAACACCGTCTGGAGACGATCCTCGGCGCCATGCCGCACGCCGGCGTCATGGACCATCTGGCGCAGCCGCTGGCCGCTCACACGCCTCGCCGCCATGGGTCTAGAGTGAGCTCTTTTGTGCTTAGTGTAGGCGCTTAGGCAAATGCTTAGGTGCGTACGATGTGGTAGATGCATTGGAAAGGAGGGGCGCCTTTATATGAGGGCAATGAGGGCAAACTGTGTTGCATTCACATCGTGCAGCCTCTTTTCCCGGACCTCCTCCCATTACTTCCCTCATGCATTAATTGAAGGAGGATGCATTGGCCGTTCAACATATCGGGAACCGCTACTCGCTCCCTCGTCTGCATTAAAGCCGTATCGGGAACTGTGCCGCCCGCTGTCAAATCGAATACTCCCTCTGTCTAGGTGAGTATTAAGTCATCTTACGAAAACCAAATAGTGAACACATAGGCGTGGTGCATTAACTGTCACGTTGTTTCTTATTTTTTGACATAAATAGAGGAATCAACCAAGAAGAGATGTGGGGCTTGTATGCTTTTAATGACTTGAGACTATCAAACATGACATGCAGTGGTCAGTTCGTTGCACAAGAACAAATACAACCCATGTCAGCACACACGCATCTTATATAGCATCACATCCAATGGCTATAAAAGATGAATGAGACCAAATTATATCTCATCTAGATGAGTTCTAGCAAAACTGTATTAATAATACTTAGTACTCTTGCGCCATGTATCATATATTTGTATCATGTAGTACTTTATTTATTTCCATGTATGACACATAGTACTCAACTCTCTCTCTCTTTCTTAATTTAATTCTATGACACTTCATCAAAATTGCTAAGGCTAGTACCATTACAACCAGCCTTAGCAAATACTAAACATTAAGTTCTCTCGTTTTCCTCTCCACCTTGGTCACCTAGACGGAGGGAGTATACTGCGCTTGCTTTTCCTGCGCGGTAGGCGGGGCAGTTCCACCTAGTCGGTTCGACAAAGACGCGAGAAGACGAGGGAGTAGGCTACTGCAAACATAGGGCTGTGTGATTTGACAGCGAGTTACTGCTGGACAGGTGGGGCCCCGTGATTTGACTTGCCATTATCATTTTAACTGCGGCGCTACGACCGGCGTGAGTCTCCCGATTCCTGACCACCTCCATACAGGTGCCTCTCCCAATGCTCCACCATGTAGTAGAGGCTGGCTCTTGCATGAGAGCCCACTTCTCCACTTTTTCCTTGCCTCTCTTTCCTCCACATATGCAAAAATGCCATGTAAAGCGCACTATTGTACTTACCTGCTCCTGCAGGTGCTTAAGCTTGCCACATATGCATAAAGTCTGATGTGGCAAGTTAATCAAGAAGAGAGAGACTAGTTTGGTGACCTAAGGAAGAAACGGTGCTAAGCGCGTGTACCTAGGTGAAAAGACAATTTTGAGTCTATAGCTAATTAAATGAAGCAAACTTAGCAACACCATTTCATTGGAAGAGGTCACTCCTTGGCAATGCAATAAATACTATTGCTTTCTTCATGACTTATACATGTTCCTATGACTATGAGATTATGCAACTCCCGTTTACCGGAGGAACACTTTGTGTGCTACCAAACGTCACAACTTAACTGGGTGATTATAAAGGTGCTCTACAGGTGTCTCCGAAGGTACTTGTTGGGTTGGCGTATTTCGAGATTAGGATTTGTCACTCCGATTGTCGGAGAGGTATCTTTGGGCCCTCTCGGTAATGCACATCACTTAAGCCTTGCAAGTATTGCAACTAATGAGTTAGTTGTGGGATGATGTATTACGGAACGAGTAAAGAGACTTGCCGGTAACGAGATTGAACTAGGTATTGAGATACCGACGATCGAATCTCGGGCAAGTAACATACCGATGACAAAGGGAACAACGTATGTTGTTATGCGGTCTGACCGATAAAGATCTTCGTAGAATATGTGGGAGCCAATATGAGCATCCAGTTTCCGCTATTGGTTATTGACCGGAGACGTCTCTCGGTCATGTCTACGTAGTTCTCGAACCCGTAGGGTCCGCACGCTTAACGTTTCGATGACAGTTATATTATGAGTTTATATGTTTTGATGTACCGAAGGTTGTTCGGAGTCCCGGATGTGATCACGGACATGACGAGGAGTCTCGAAATGGTCGAGACATGAAGATTGATATATTGGAAGCCTATATTTGGATATCGGAAGTGTTCCGGGTGAAATCGGGATTTTTCCGGAGTACCGAGGGGTTACCGGAACCCCCCGGGGGGCTTAATGAGCCATAGTGGGCCTTTGTGGAGAAGAGGAGAGGCGTCCAGGGCAGGGCGGCACGCCCCTCCCCCCTAGTCCGAATAGGACAAGGAGAGGGGGGCGGAGCCCCCCCTTTCCTTCCTCTCTCCCTCCTCTTTCCCCTCCACTCCTAATCCAACTAGGAAAAGGGAGGGAGTCCTACTCCCGGTGGGAGTAGGACTCCACCTGGCGCGCCCCTCCCGGCCGTCCGCACCTCCCCCCTTGCTCCTTTATATGCGGGGGTAGGGGGCACCCTAGAGACACAACAATTGATTGTTTGATCTTTTAGCCGTGTGCGGTGCCCCCCCTCCACCATAGTCCACCTCGATAATACTGTAGCGGTGCTTAGGCGAAGCCCTGCGTCGGTAGAACATCATCATCGTCACCACGCCGTCGTGCTGACGAAACTCTCCCTCAACACTCGGCTGGATCGGAGTTCGTGGGATGTCATCGGGATGAACGTGTGCTGAACTCGGAGGTGCCGTGCGTTCGGTACTTGATCGGTCGGATCGTGAAGACGTACGACTACATCAACCGCATTGTGCTAAGGCTTCCGCTTTTGGTCTACGAGGGTACATGGACAACACTCTCCCCTCTCGTTGCAATGCATCACCATGATCCTGCGTGTGCGTAGGAATTTTTTTGAAATTACTGCGTTCCCCAACAGTGGCATCCGAGCCAGGTTTTATGCGTTGATGTTATATGCACGAGTAGAACACAAGTGAGTTGTGGGCGATATAAGTCATACTGCTTACCAGCATGTCATACTTTGGTTCGGTGGTATTGTTGGATGAAGCGGCCCGGACGGACACTACGTGTACGCTTACGCGAGACTGGTTCTACCGACGTGCTTTGCACACAGGTGGCTGGCGGGTGTCAGTTTCTGCAACTTTAGTTGAACCGAGTGTGGCTACGCCCGGTCCTTCCGAAGGTTAAAACAACACCAACTTGACAAACTATCGTTGTGGTTTTGATGCGTAGGTAAGAACGGTTCTTGCTAAGCCCGTAGTAGCCACGTAAAATTTGCAACAACAAAGTAGAGGACGTCTAACTTGTTGTGATGTGATATGGTCAAGACATGATGCTAAATTTTATTGTATGAGATGATCATGTTTTGTAACCGAGTTATCGGCAACTGGCAGGAGCCATATGGTTGTCGCTTTATTGTATGCAATGCAATCGCCCTGTAATGCTTTACTTTATCACTAAGCGGTAGCGATAGTCGTAGAAGCATAAGATTGGCAAGACGACAACGATGCTACGATGAAGATCAAGGTGTCACGCCGGTGACGATCGTGATCATGACGGTGCTTCGGAGAGGGAGATCACAAGCACAAGATGATGATGGCCATATCATATCACTTATATTGATTGCATGTGATGTTTATCTTTTATGCATCTTATCTTGCTTTGATTGACGGTAGCACTATAAGATGATCCCTCACTAAATTATCAAAGTATAAGTGTTCTCCCTGCGTATGCACCGTTGCGAAAGTTCTTCGTGCTGAGACACCACGTGATGATCGGGTGTGATAGGCTCTACGTTCAAATACAACGGGTGCAAAATAGTTGCACACGCGGAATACTCTGGTTAAGCTTGACAAGCCTAGCATATAATAGATATGGCCTCGAAACACGGAGACCGAAAGGTCGAGCGTGAATCATATAGTAGATATGATCAACATAGTGATATTCATTGTTGAAACTACTCCATCTCACGTGATGATCGGACATGGTTTAGTTGATACGGATCACGTGATCACTTAGAGGATTAGAGGGATGTCTATCTAAGTGGGAGTTCTTAAGTAATATGATTAATTGAACTTAAATTTATCATGAACTTAGTACCTGATAGTATCTTGCTTGTCTATGTTGATTGTAGATAGATGGCCCGTGCTGTTGTTCCGTTGAATTTTAATGCGTTCCTTGAGAAAGCAAAGTTGAAAGATGATGGTAGCAATTACACGGACTGGGTCCGTAACTTGAGGATTATCCTCATTGCTGCACAGAAGAATTACGTCCTGGAAGCACCGCTAGGTGTACCACCTGCGCCAGCAACTGCAGACATTGTGAATGCCTGGCAGTCACGTGTTGATGACTACTCGATAGTTCAATGTGCCATGCTTTACGGCTTAGAACCGGGACTTCAACGACGTTTTGAACGTCATGGATCATATGAGATGTTCCAGGAGTTGAAGTTAATATTTCAAAAGAATGCCCGGATTGAGAGATATGAAGTCTCCAATAAGTTCTACAGCTGCAAGATGGAGGATAATAGTTCTGTCAGTGAGCATATTCTCAAAATGTCTGGGTATAATAATCACATGATTCAACTGGGAGTTAATCTTCCGGATGATAGCGTCATTGACAGAATTCTCCAATCACTGCCACCAAGCTACAAGAGCTTCGTGATGAACTATAACATGCAAGGGATGGATAAGACAATTCCCGAGCTCTTCGCAATGCTAAAGGATGCGGAGGTAGAAATCAAAAAGGAGCATCAAGTGTTGATGGTCAATAAGACCACCAGTTTCAAGAAAAAGGGCAAAGGGAATAAGAAGGGGAACTTCAAGAAGAACAGCAAGCAAGTTGTTGTCCAGGAGAAGAAACCCAAGTCTGGACCTAAGCCTGAGACTGAGTGCTTCTACTGTAAGCAGACTGGTCACTGGAAGCGGAACTGCCCCAAGTATTTGGCGGATAAGAAGGATGGCAAGGTGAATAAAGGTATATGTGATATACATGTTATTGATGTGTACCTTACTAATGCTCGCAGTAGCACCTGGGTATTTGATACTGGTTCTGTTGCTAATATTTGCAACTCGAAAAAGGGGCTACGGATTAAGCGAAGATTGGCTAAGGACGAGGTGACGATGCGTGTGGGAAACGGTTCCAAAGTCGATGTGATCGCGGTCGGCACGCTACCTCTACATCTACCTTCGGGATTAGTTTTAGACCTAAATAATTGTTATTTGGTGCCAGCGTTAAGCATGAACATTATATCTGGATCTTGTTTGATGTGAGACGGTTATTCATTTAAATCAGAGAATAATGGTTGTTCTATTTATATGAGTAATATATTTTATGGTCATGCACCCTTGAAGAGTGGTCTATTTTTGTTGAATCTCGATAGTAGTGATACACATATTCATAATATTGAAGCCAAAAGATGCAGAGTTGATAATGATAGTGCAACTTATTTGTGGCACTGCCGTTTAGGTCATATCGGTGTAAAGCGCATGAAGAAACTCCATACTAATGGACTTTTGGAACCACTTGATTATGAATCACTTGGTACTTGCAAACCGTGCCTCATGGGCAAGATGACTAAAATGCCGTTCTCCGGAACTATGGAGAGAGCAACAGATTTGTTGGAAATCATACATGCAGATGTATGTGGTCCGATGAATATTCAGGCTCGTGGCTGATATCGTTATTTTCTCACCTTCACAGATCATTTGAGCAGATATGGGTATATCTACTTAATGAAACATAAGTCTGAAACATTTGAAAAGTTCAAAGAATTTCGGAGTGAGGTTGAAAATCATCGTAACAAGAAAATAAAGTTTCTACGATCTGATCGTGGAGGAGAATATTTGAGTTATGAGTTTGGTCTTCATTTGAAACAATGCGGAATAGTTTCGCAACTCACGCCACCCGGAACACCACAGCGAATGGTGTGTCCGGACGTCGTAATCGTACTCTTCTAGATATGGTGCGATCTATGATGTCTCTTACTGATTTACCGCTATCGTTTTGGGGTTATGCTTTAGAGACGGCCGCATTCACGTTAAATAGGGCACCATCAAAATCCGTTGAGACGACGCCTTATGAACTGTGGTTTGGCAAGAAACCAAAGTTGTCGTTTCTTAAAGTTTGGGGCTGCGATGCTTATGTGAAAAAGCTTCAACCTGATAAGCTCGAACCCAAATCAGAGAAATGTGTCTTCATAGGATACCCAAAGGAGACTGTTGGGTACGCCTTGTATCACAGATCTGAAGGCAAGACTTTTGTTGCTAAATTCGGAATCTTTCTGGAGAAGGAGTTTCTCTCGAAAGAAGTGAGTGGGAGGAAAGTAGAACTTGATGAGGTAACTGTACCTGCTCCCTTATTGGAAAGTAGTTCATCGCAGAAACTGGTTTCTGCGACACCTACACCAATTAGTGAGGAAGTTAATGATGATGATCATGAAACTTCAGATCAAGTTATTACTGAACCTCATAGGTCAACCAGAGTAAGATCCGCACCAGAGTGGTACGGTAATCCTGTTCTGGAAGTTATGTTACTAGACCATGACGAATCTATGAACTATGAAGAAGCAATGGTGAGCCCAGATTCCGCGAAATGGCTTGAGGCCATGAAATCTGAGATGGGATCCATGTATGAGAACAAAGTGTGGACTTTGGTTGACTTTCCCGATGATTGGCAAGCAATTGAGAATTAATGGATCTTCAAGAAGAAGACTGACGCTGACGGTAATGTTACTGTCTATAAAGCTCGACTTGTTGCAAAAGGTTTTCGACAAGTTCAAGGGATTGACTACGATGAGACCTTCTCACCCGTAGCGATGCTTAAGTCTGTCCGAGTCATGTTAGCAATTGCCGCATTTTATGATTATGAAATTTGGCAAATGGATGTCAAAACTGCATTCCTGAATGGATTTCTGGAAGAAGAGTTGTATATGATGCAACCGGAAGGTTTTGTCGATCCAAAGGGAGCTAACAAAGTGTGCAAGCTCCAGCGATCCATTTATGGACTGGTGCAAGCCTCTCGGAGTTGGAATAAACGCTTTGATAGTGTGATCAAAGCATTTGGTTTTGTACAGACTTTTGGAGAAGCATGTATTTACAAGAAAGTGAGTGGGAGCTATGTAGCATTTCTAATATTATATGTGAATGACATATTGCTGATTGGAAATGATATAGAATTTCTGAATAGCATAAAGGGATACCTGAATAAGAGTTTTTCAATGAAAGACCTCGGTGAAGCTGCGTATATATTGGGCATCAAGATCTATAGAGATAGATCAAGACGCTTAACTGGACTTTCACAAAGCACATACCTTGATAAAGTTTTGAAGAAGTTCAAAATGGATCAAGCAAAGAAAGGGTTCTTGCCTGTGTTACTAGGTGTGAAGTTGAGTAAGACTCAATGCCCGACCACTGCAGAAGATAGAGAGAAGATGAAAGATGTTCCCTATGCTTCAGCCATAGGCTCTATCATGTATGCAATGCTGTGTACCAGACCTGATGTGTTCCTTGCTATAAGTTTAGCAGGGAGGTACCAAAGTAATCCAGGAGTGGATCACTGGACAACGGTCAAGAACATCCTGAAATACCTGAAAAGGACTAAGGATATGTTTCTCATTTATGGAGGTGGCAAAGAGCTCATCGTAAATGGTTACGTTGATGCAAGCTTTGACACTAATCCGGACGATTCTAAATCGCAAACCGGATACGTGTTTACATTGAACGGTGGAGCTGTCAGTTGGTGTAGTTCTAAACAAAGCGTCGTGGCGGGATCTACGTGTGAACCGGAGTACATAGCTGCTTCGGAAGCAGCAAATGAAGGAGTCTGGATGAAGAAGTTCAGATCCGATCTAGGTGGCATACCTAGTGCATCGGGTGCAATGAAAATCTTTTGTGACAATACTGGTGCAATTGCCTTGGCAAAGGAATCCAGATTTCACAAGAGAACCAAGCACATCAAGAGACGCTTCAATTCCATCCGGGATTTAGTCCAGGTGGGAGACATAGAAATTTGCAAGATACATACGGATCTGAATGTTGCAGACCCGTTGACTAAGCCTCTTCCACGAGCAAAACATGATCAACACCAAGGCTCCATGGGTGTTAGAATCATTACTGTGTAATCTAGATTATTGACTCTAGTGCAAGTGGGAGACTGAAGAAAATATGCCCTAGAGGCAATAATAAAGTTATTATTTATTTCCTTATATCATGATAAATGTTTATTACTCATGCTAGAATTGTATTAACCGGAAACATAATACTTGTGTGAATATATAGACAAACAGAGTGTCACTAGTATGCCTCTACTTGACTAGCTCGTTGATCAAAGATGGTTATGTTTCCTAGCCATAGACATGAGTTGTCATTTGATTAACGGGATCACATCATTAGGAGAATGATGTGATTGACTTGACCCATTCCGTTAGCTTAGCACACGATCGTTTAGTATGTTGCTATTGCTTTCTTCATGACTTATACAAGTTCCTATGACTATGAGATTATGCAACTCCCGTTTACCGAAGGAACACTTTGTGTGCTACCAAACGTCACAACGTAACTGGGTGACTATAAAGGTGCTCTACAGGTGTCTCCGAAGGTACTTGTTGGGTTGGCGTATTTCGAGATTAGGATTTGTCACTCCGATTGTCGGAGAGGTATCTCTCGGCCCTCTCGGTAATGCACATCACTTAAGCCTTGCAAGCATTGCAACTAATGAGTTAGTTGTGGGATGATGTATTACGGAACGAGTAAAGAGACTTGCCGGTAACGAGATTGAACTAGGTATTGAGATACCGACGATCGAATCTCGGGCAAGTAACATACCAATGACAAAGGGAACAACGTATGTTGTTATGCGGTCTGACCGATAAAGATCTTCGTAGAATATGTGGGAGCCAATATGAGCATCCAGACGTGTCTCGGTCATGTCTACATAGTTCTCGAACCCATAGGGTCCGCACGCTTAACGTTTCGATGACAGTTATATTATGAGTTTATATGTTTTGATGTACCGAAGGTTGTTCGGAGTCCCGGATGTGATCACGGACATGACGAGGAGTCTCGAAATGGTCGAGACATGAAGATTGATATATTGGAAGCCTATATTTGGATATCGGAAGTGTTCCGGGTGAAATCGGGATTTTACCGGAGTACCAAGGGGTTACCGGAACCCCCCGGGGGCTTAATGGGCCATAGTGGGCCTTTGTGGAGAAGAGGATAGGTGGCCAAGGCAGGGCCGCGCGCCCCTCCCCCCTAGTCCGAATAGGACAAGGAGAGGGGGGCGGCGCCCCCCCTTTCCTTCCTCTCTCCCTCCACTTTCCCCTCCACTCCTAATCCCACTAGGAAAAGGGAGGGAGTCCGGGAGTAGGACTCCACCTGGCGCGCTCCTCCTGGCCGGCCATACCTCCCCCTTGCTCCTTTATATATGGGGGCAGGGGGGCACCCTAGAGACACAACAATTGATCGTTTTATCTTTTAGCCGTGTGCGGTGCCCCCTCCACCATAGTCCACCTCGATAATACTGTAGAGGTGCTTAGGCGAAGCCCTGCATCGGTAGAACATCATCATCGTCACCACGCCGTCGTGCTAATGAAACTCTCCCTCAACACTCGGCTGGATCGGAGTTTGAGGGACATCATCGGGCTGAACATGTGCTGAACTCGGAGGTGTCGTGCGTTCGGTACTTGATCGGTCGGATCGTGAAGACGTACGACTACATCAACCGCGTTGTGCTAACGCTTCCGCTTTCGGTCTACGAGGGTACGTGGACAACACTCTCCCCTCTTGTTGCTATGCATCACCATGATCCTGCGTGTGCATAGGAATTTTTTTGAAATTACTATGTTCCCCAACACTAACAGCCCCTAGTTTTATTTACGTGCTCTTTATCTTCTTGCAGACCTATCCAAAAAACACCTACAAAGTAGTTCTAGTTTCCTACTTGTTTCCGGTAAAGCGAACGTCAAGTGTGCGTAGAGTTGTATCGGTGGTCGATATAACTTGAGGGAATATTTTTTCTACCTTTAGCTCCTCGTTGGGTTCGACACTCTTACTTATCGAAAGAGGCTACAATTGATCCCCTATACTTGTGGGTTATCAATCGTGGAGGAGAATATTTGAGTTACGAGTTTGGTCTTCATTTGAAACAATGCGGAATAGTTTCGCAACTCACGCCACCCGGAACACCATAGCGTAATGGTGTGTCCGAACGTCGTAATCGTACTTTACTAGATATGTTGCGATTTATGATGTCTCTTACTGATTTACCACTATCGTTTTGGGGTTATGCTTTCGAGACGGCTGCATTCACGTTAAATAGGGCACCATCAAAAGCCGTTGAGACGACGCCTTACGAACTGTGGTTTGGCAAGAAACCAAAGTTGTCGTTTCTTAAAGTTTGGGGCTGCGATCCTTATGTGAAAAAGCTTCAACCTGATAAGCTCGAACCCAAATCGGAGAAATGTGTCTTCATAGGATACCCAAAAGAGACTGTTGGGTACATCTTCTATCACAGATCCGAAGGCAAGACTTTTGTTGCTAAATTTGGAATCTTTCTGGAGAAGGAGTTTCTCTCGAAAGAAGTGAGTGGGAGGAAAGTAGAACTTGATGAGGTAACTGTACCTGCTCCCTTATTGGAAAGTAGTTCATCACAGAAACCGGTTTCTGTGACACCTACACCAATTAGTGAGGAAGCTCATGATGATGATCATGAAACTTCGTTAAGTTACTACCGAACCTCGTAGATCAACCAGAGTAAGATCCGCACCAGAGTGGTACGGTAATCCTGTTCTGGATGTCATGTTACTAGACCATGATGAACCTACAAACTATGAAGAAGCGATGGTGAGCCCAGATTCCGCAAAATGGCTTGAGGCCATAAAATCTGAGATGGGATCCATGTATGAGAACAAAGTGTGGACTTTGGTTGACTTGCCCGATGATCGGCAAGCCATTGAGAATAAATGGATCTTCAAGACGAAGACAGACGCTGACGGTAATGTTACTGTCTATAAACCTCGACTTGTTGCAAAAGGTTTTTGACAAGTTCAAGGGATTGACTACGATGAGACTTTCTCACACGTAGCGATGCTTATGTCTGTCTAAATCATGTTAGCAATTGCCAAATTTTATGATTATGAAATTTGGCAAATGGATGTCAAAACTGCATTCCTGAATGGATTTCTGGAAGAAGAGTTGTATATGATGCAACCAGAAGGTTTTGTCGATCCAAAAGGAGCTAACAAAGTGTGCAAGCTCCAGCGATCCATTTATGGACTGGTGCAAGCCTCTCAGAGTTGGAATAAACGCTTTGATAGTGTGATCAAAGCATTTGGTTTTATACAGACTTTTGGAGAAGCCTATATTTATAAGAAAGTGAGTGGGAGCTCTGTAGCATTTCTGATATTATATGTGGATGACATATTACTGATTGGAAATGATATAGAATTTCTGGATAGCATAAAGGGATACTTGAATAAGAGTTTTTCAATGAAGGACCTCGGTGAAGCTGCTTATATATTGGGCATCAAGATCTATAGAGATAGATCAAGACACTTAATTGGACTTTCACAAAGCACATACCTTGACAAAGTTTTGAAGAAGTTCAAAATAGATCAAGCAAAGAAAGGGTTGTTGCCTGTGTTACAAGGTGTGAATTTGAGTAAGACTCAATGCCCGACAACTGCACAAGATAGAGAGAACATGAAAGATGTTCCCTATGCTTCAGCCATAGGCTCTATCATGTATGCAATGCTGTGTACCAGACCTGATGTGTGCCTTGCTATAAGTTTAGCAGGGATCACTGGACAGCGGTCAAGAACATCCTGTAATACCTGAAAAGGACTAAGGATATGTTTCTCATTTATGGAAGTGACAAAGAGCTAGTCGTAAATGGTTACGTCGATGCAAGCTTTGACACTGATCCGGACGATTCTCAATCGCAAACCGGATACGTTTTTACGTTGAACGATGGAGCTGTCAGTTGGTGCAGTTCTAAACAAAGCGTTGTGGCGGGATCTACGTGTGAAGCGGAGTACATAGCTTCTTCGGAAGCAACAAATGAAGGAGTCTGGATGAAGGAGTTCATATCCGATCTAGGTGTCATACCTAGTGCATCGGGTCCAATGAAAATCTTTTGTGACAATACTGGTGCAATTGCCTTGGCAAAGGAATCCAAATTTCACAAGAGAACCAAGCACATCAAGAGACTTCTCAATTCCATCCGGGATCTAGTCCAGGTGGGAGACATAGAAATTTGCAAGATACATACGGATCTGCATGTTGCAGACCCGTTGACTAAGCCTCTTCCACGAGCAAAACATGATCAGCACCAAGGCTCCATGGGTGTTAGAATCATTACTGTGTACTCTAGATTACTGACTCTAGTGCAAGTGGGAGACTGAAGGAAATATGCCCTAGAGGCAATAATAAAGTTATTATTTATTTCCTTATATCATGACAAATGTTTATTATTCATGCTAGAATTGTATTAACCGGAAACATAATACTTGTGTGAATACATAGACAAACAGAGTGTCACTAGTATGCCTCTACTTGACTAGCTCGTTGATCAAAGATGGTTATGTTTCCTAGCCATTGACATGAGTTGTCATTTGATTGACGGTATCACATCATTAGGAGAATGATGTGATTGACTTGACCCATTCCGTTAGCTTAGCACACGATCGTTTAGTACACTTCTATTGCTTTCCTCATGACTTATACATGTTCCTATGACTATGAGATTATGCAACTCCCGTTTACCGGAGGAACACTTTGTGTGCTACCAAACATCACAACGTAACTGGGTGATTATAAAGGTGCTCTACAGGTGTCTCCAAAGGTACTTGTTGGGTTGGCGTATTTCGAGATTAGGATTTGTCACTCCGATTGTCGGAGAGGTATCTCTGGGCCCACTCGGTAATGCACATCACTTAAGCCTTGCAAGCATTGCAACTAATGAGTTTGTTGCGGGATGATGTATTACGGAACGAGTAAAGAGACTTGCCGGTAACGAGATTAAACTAGGTATTGAGATACCGACGATCGAATCTCGGGCAAGTAACATACCGATGACAAAGGGAACAACGTATGTTGTTATGCGGTTTGACCGATAAAGATCTTCGTAGTATATGTGGGAGCCAATATGATCATCCAGGTTCCGCTATTGGTTATTGACCGGAGACGTGTCTCGGTCATGTCTACATAGTTCTCGAACCCGTAGGGTCCGCACGCTTAAAGTTTCAATGACGTTATATTATGAGTTTATGAGTTTTGATGTACCGAAGGTTGTTCGGAGTCCCTGATGTGATCACGGACATGACGAGGAGTCTCGGAATGGTCGAGACATGAAGATGGATATAGTGGACGACTATATTCGGACACCGGAATGGTTCCGGGGGTTATCAGATATATACCGGAGTACCGGGGGTTACCGGAACCCCCCCCCCCCCCCCGGGGGGGGGTTTAATGGGCCTACATGGGCCTTAGTGGAGAATAGGAGAGGCGGCCAGGGCAGGCCGCGCGCCCCCTTCCCCTCTAGTCCAAATTGGACAAGGAGGGGGGGCGGCGCCCCCCTTCCTTCCTCTCTCCCTCCTCCTTCCCCCCTTCTCCTAGTCCAACAAGGAAGGGACGGAGTCCTACTCCTGGTGGGACTAGGACTCCTCTTGGCGCGCCTCCTCCTGGCCGGCCACCTCTCCCCCCTTGCTCCTTTATATACGGGGGCAGGGGGCACCCCATAGACATAACAATTGATCATTGATCTTTTAGCCGTGTGCGGTGCCCCGCTCCACCATAGTCCACCTCGATAATATCATAGCGGTGCTTAGGCGAAGCCCTGCGTTGGTAGAACATCATCATCATCACCATGTCGTCGTGCTGACGGAACTCTCCCTCAACACTTGGCTGGATCGGAGTTCGAGGGACGTCATCGAGCTGAACGTGTGCTGAACTCGGAGGTGTCGTGCGTTCGGTACTTGATCGGTCGGATCATGAAGACGTACGACTACATCAACCGCGTTGTGCTAACGCTTCCGCTTTCGGTCTACGAGGGTACGTGGACACACTCTCCCCTCTCGTTGCTATGCATCACCATGATCTTGCGTGTGCGTAGGAATTTTTTTGAAATTACTACGTTCCCCAACAATACAATGGTCCTCGGAACTCCATGCAGACATACGATCCTGGTCATGTATATCTTTGCCAAGTTAGCACTATTTTAAGTGGTCTTTACTGGGATGAAATGAGCTACTTTCGTCAAACGATCGACTACAACCCATATCGAGTCATAGCCTGAATGAGTCCTTGGTAATCACGTGATAAAGTCCATGCCTAGTTTATCTCACTTCCATTCGGGTATAGGCAATGGCTGTAGCAATCCTGCTGGCTTCTGATGTTCTGCCTTCACTCTGTGACATACATCACAAACTGCTACATACTCTGCAATATCCTTCTTCATTCCGGTCCACCAGAAATTATCCTTCAAATCCAGATACATCTTGGTATTTCCTAGGTGAATCGAATATGGCGAATCATGGGCCTCTTGCAGAATCAACTTCCTGATCTCCTGATCATTTGGCACATATACGCGGTCCTCAAACCATAAGGTATCGTGCTCATCCTCACGAAATCCTTTAGCCTTTCCTTTACTCATTCGTTCCTTTATTTCGGCTATCTCCTTGTCCGTCTTCTGAGCTTCTCTGATCTTATCCATCAATGTAGATTGAATCTCCAAAGCTGCTACACAGCATCTCGGAACTATCTCCAAACATAGCTCATGAAGGTCTTCTACTAACTCCTTGGGTAATTCTCCGGTCATGAGTGTATTGACATGACTTTTTCGGCTCAACGCATCGGCTACTACGTTAGCCTTGCCGGGATGATAATGTAATCTCATATCATAATCCTTAATGAGCTCCAACCATCTCCTCTGCCTGAGATTCAACTCCTTCTGCGTGAAGATATACTTCAAACTCTTGTGATCCGTGTATACCTCACAATGGTTTCCGATGAGAAAATGTCTCCATGTCTTCAACGCATGCACTACGGCTGCTAACTCCAAATCATGCGTAGCATAATTTAACTCATGGGGTTTAAGCTGTCGTGAGGCATATGAAACAACTCTTCCCTCCTGCATAAGTACGGCTCCAAGTCCTCGACGAGAAGCGTTGCAATACACTTCATAATCCTTGCGTTGATCTGGCAGAATCAACACTGGTGATGTAACCAAGCGTCTCTTCAACTCCTGAAAACTGGCCTCACATTCCTCAATCCATTTGAATTTGGTGTCCTTCTTCAACAACTCCGTCATGGGCTTTGCAATCTTTGAGAAATTCTCAATGAACCTCCGGTAGTACCCTGCGAGTCCAAGGAAACTCCGGATCTCTCCAACTGTCGTGGGTGACTCCCAATTTGTCACAGTGACAAACTTGGTGGGGTCTACCGCTATTCCTTCTCCGGATATAACATGTCCAAGAAATCCAACTTCCTTTAGCCAAAACTCACACTTGCTGAACTTGGCATATAACGGATGTTCTCTGAGCTTCCCAAGTACCAAACGCAAGTGCTCTTTATGTTCTTCATCATTCTTCGAGTAGACCAAAATATCATCAATGAACACCACAACGAACTTATCCAAAAACTCCATAAACACCTTGTTCATCATGTTCATAAAATAGGCAGGTGCGTTAGTCAGGCCAAATGACATAACGGTATACTCGTATAGCCCGTACCTTGTGGTAAAAGTTGTCTTAGGTATATCCTGCTCTCGAATCTTCAGCTTGTGATACCCTGATCGCAGATCGATCTTGGAAAACACATTAGCTCCTTGCAGCTGGTCAAACAAATCGTTGATCATCGGCAGTGGGTACTTGTTCTTGATCGTTACTTCATTCAATCCTTGATAATCAACAACCATCCTTAACGATCCATCCTTCTTCTCCACTAGAAGTACTGGGGATCCCCAAGGTGACGAACTTGGGCAAATATAACCTTTATCCAGTAACTCCTTAATCTGCTTCTTAATTTTCCTCCAAATCCTTTGCGGCATTCTGTACGGTCTCTTAGATATTGGCCCTATGCCTGGCAAAAGCTCAATTAAAAACTCAATGTCTCTATCCGGTGGCATGCCTGGCAACTCTTTTGGAAATACATCCGGAAAATCCTTCACCACTGGTACTTCCTCCTGTACAACTCCTGATAAGGAATTTACTTGAGTCATATTCGGCACATGCCGGGATACATACTTGATCCTTCTTCCTTCTGGGGTGGTGAGTAAGATCGACTTATTGGTGCAGTCGATGTTTCCTCCATACATCGATAGCCAATCCATACCCAGAATCACATCCAAACCTTGCGATTCCAAAATTATCAGATCTGAGGGGAAAACATGCCTACCTATGGTCCATGGCATCTGAAAACATCCTTGGCTTGCCATATACTCTGCTCCTGGCGAGCTTACTAACAAAGGTGTACTAAGAACTTTGGTGGGCAGTTTATACTTATCCACAAATCCCCTTGATATGTATGAATGCGATGCACCAGTATCAAAAAGTACGACTGCAGTAAATGACTTAACCAAAAACTTACCTATTATTGCATTGGGTTGGGCTTCAACCTCCTCCACGTTAACGTGGTTCACTTGTCCCCTGGTGAAAGGGTTGGGCTTCTTCCCAGAGCTTCCATTGCCGTTTCCATTCTTAGCTTTAGGACATTCATTGGCGTAATGTCCGGTCTTCTGGCACTTGTAGCAAGTAACGTGGCTTAGGTCTTTCTTGGCGGGTGTTGCCGGGTTGGAATGGTTTTGTCCGCTACTTCCTCCATTACCATTCCCATTCTTGGGGCCACTATAATTGTGCGAACTTCCTCCATTATGAGTGTGGCCTCCATGGTTATGAACAAGTCCTCTCGAATTCAGGGTGAAACGGGGTCTCTGCTGAGCTCCAGAATTATACTTCCCTTGTCCATACTTCCTCTTGCGGCTGTCAATCTGCTGCTACTTCCCTTCAAGCATGAGAGCTCTATCCACCAACTCCTGGTAGTTATTGAAATTTTCCACCACCAACTGCATGCTCAGCTCATCATTCAGTCCTTCCAGAAACTTCTCCTTAGGAGCATGTGTAGCGACGTCATCCGGGGCATAACGTGCTAGCTTACTAAAGTCATCCACATACTGGCCAACAGTGCGCCCTCCCTGGCATAAGTTGCGAAACTCACGCTTCTTCATGGACATAGCTCCTGCTGATACATGGGCAGTGCGAAAAGCTTGCTGGAACTGGTCCCATGTCACAGTGTCAATGGGGTAAGTGACTATGAAATTCTCCCACCATGATGTTGCGGGTCCATCAAGCTGATGTGCGGCAAAATGCACTCTCTCCGCATCTGTGCATCCTGCAGTAGTCAACTCCCTTTCAATCTTGCGGAGCCAATCATCTGCAACAATCGGCTCGGTGCTACTGGAGAACACCGGTGGATTCAGCCTAAGAAAACGGGCTAAGTGATCAACTGGTGGTGGTGGTGGGTTGTTGTTGTTGTTCCCCTGGTTCTGATTCTGGACTAGTATATGCATCAATGCATTCTGCCGCTGGATCAACTGAGTGAGCTCCGGTGGGCAAGAAAATCCATTGTCGCGTCTCGGAGGCATCTGGTGGGTTTAGAAAAGATGAGAAAACAGGGTAGAATGAGGTCTAGGGGGAAAACACTACCCATATGCACATGAGACAAACACAAACATATCACTCAATCAAATCAAACAAGGGCATACAATCGGTCTAGAACTATCGTTACAAAAGTGCTTGGACTATACTATATACATGGTGGAATACTACTATTGATATGGTGGTCGACTAGAAAAATTGATCGGTCGAGGACTCCATGATATCTTCTCCAGCTTCATCAACATAGTCATCACCACTATCGTCAGGGTCCGAGTCAGTGTCGTCGATGATGATGTAGTTCCCCGGGCAAGTGGAACTGTCATCTTCTCCACCTGTTGCGGGGTCTCCCATGAAAACTCCTAGCTTCCTTGTCAGGTCGTCATTCTTATCCACTAATACGATGATTTCCTCCATATAATCTTCGCGTGTAGCCTTGAGTTCTTCCTCCAGTTCCGTGATCCTTGTCATCGCCTTCTTCAAATCTGTCATGCCTGCGCACATCTGGTTCTCCTGGCGTCGGATGTGTTGGTTTAACTCCTGGATGAAAGCGGCAATCGATATATCCTTCCTGGTGCTGATCATCTCCCATTGCTCATCTCGGCGCCCACAAATCTGGTAGATAGTATCCTTGGGATCCTTGTGGTAAACTTCTCCAATGCGTCCCATGGTAATGTGAGTTGCCATACTCTTTCCTAGACTCTAGGTTGGTGCATCAAAGGAAAACTCTATGGGCTCAGTGACTGGCATGAATGTCCTTCCTGGAACTTGAACTTGAATCATCCAGCGCTCCTCTTCTGGTAAAGTGGCGTTGTAAGTCCCGGTGAAGCTTGGTATTCTGATGTTCAGGTACCTAGTGACTTCCTTCAAGTGGCGTCCAAAAGGGGTGTCTTCATCCGGTTGCGTGAACTTGATCCTTGCATCCGCAATCCTAAAGAGTAGAAAATGGAGAGGAGTCAGAAATGAGAAGAGAGTAGTGATCTAGAGCTTTAGCTTAGTGGTCGTGTCCTACAGTCAGCGTGTGCTCTTATACCATCTTGTAGCGACCAGAGCTCAAACAGTCTGATCTCCATGCATCAGTGTCACCCCTGGATCGGTAATGCTGACACGCACAGTACTTGAAGGATTTAATACAGAGTAGCAATCACACACTTATTACATCGAATGTCTCAAAAGAGAACTTATTACAATAAATATGGCTTAGGTCCATCTAATACGATAACAGCGGAAGGCTTGGAAGATAAAGTGAGTCCATCAACTCCAACGGCATCACTGAGTGAAAGACCATGACCTAAGGCTCCTTACTCGTCGTCTGAAAAGTCTGCAACATGATACGTTGCAGCCCGAAAATGGGTCAGCACATGGAATATGCTGGCAATGTAACACAAGAGAGTAATGAACAGAATAAAGCTATCACTATATGCATATATGGTTGGTGGAGGCTGTATGGTTAATATGTTTTGCGAAAAGCCAATTTTTCCCTACAACAAAGGAATAACTTTATTTAATTATCATGGTGGTTGTTAAACATTGACAATGGTAAACCCCATCTCAATCCCAATTAAAAAGTAATTAATAGCCCAATCAAAATTAGTCTTGTAATAGAGTGATGAGATCCACATGATAATCGAAGAACTAGATACTCAAGACGTCCATAACCGGGGACACGGCTAATCATGATTAGTTTGTACACTCTGCAGAGGTTTGTGCACTTTTCCCCACAAGACTTGATCTCCTCCGTTTGATTTCTCGCACTACAAGATGTTTGAGAAACGGATGACCGAGACACAGTCTTTCCGAAGAGGTCCCTTTAACCGATAGATAGGCCTGTACACCTACAATCCCCTACATCTGCTAGCCCATCATGGAAAAGTTTCCCACAACTTACTCAACTATGCCAGAGCCCATATTGGCATGTGGCTGCACACGGAAGTTTCTAGCATGAATAATCTTATGATCCCTTTGAGCCTGGGTGGCAGTCCATAGGAGAATCACACGGTACCCCGGGATTTCCAAAAAATATAGGCAACACTGGAATTCCCCAGGTGCCTCAATCCACCCAGATGTATATTAAAGTTGCCACCTTAAGTTAACCATTAATTAACAATACTCACATCTGTCATGAAATACTCTCAAAACCCAATCCACGTATACGAGCATAGCATAGCAATATAAGCAACGTAGAAGTAACTCCCAAGGTTTGATAATAAACAGGTGAATAGGTACTACCTCATCTACTTCCCAAACCCACAGTTTAAATCAGATCCTAACCATGCAATTGTTTGAGGATTGATCTAATGCAATAAAACTGGGTAGTAAAGAGGTATGATCAAAGTGTTACTTGCCTTGCTGATGATCCGCGAAACCTAGAGACTCGTATAGCACGCTTCACACTCCAGGTACTCTATCGCAAACAAACAAGCATACAATAAGCAATCAAGCAAGGGCACGGGCAAAACTCAAATAAGAGATCTAACCAGAAAGTTCAACTTAAGAACTCTGGTTTGCAAAAAGAATCAAATCAAACGAAGCAACAAAACTCAAACGGCGAAAGAAACAAGCTTCGTTTACTAATCTGGACTAAAGTCAAATTTTACAGTAGAAAATCTTGTTCAGGTTGGTTAAACAGAAAGAGGGCTTCGAGACGAAACTCTAGGCGCTTGAATCGCCTAATTCCGATAAACGACCGAAAAGTTAAACTAAAACGAAAATCGGATCAGAAATCGCGATCGAAAATAATCGCGGAAAATCCGAAAAAAAAACTGACAAACAGGCTAACGAACGAACGTTCGCTGTCTGCGGCTAAACGGTGAAAACCGTTCGTTAAACAAACGTACGAACGGGCGTTCGCTAAATAACTAAACCGAAAAAACCAAACCAATCTAATCTAAAAAAACAAATCTAGGTTTCAAAAAAAAACCGAACGGTTAACCGAAAAAAAAACGGCGACGAACGGCGGCGGCGGCGGCTACCTCCGGCGGCGGTCCGGCGAGGCGGGGCGGCTCCGGCAGCGGCGGGCTTCGGCGGCGGGCGGCGGCTAGGGTTAGGGTTTGGGCGCGGGCGCGGGTGGGCTGGCGGCTGGGCCTTGGGGCGGCTCGAGCGGCTGCTTATAAAGCCCCCCCGGGCGGAGTCCCGCTTGGGTACGGCCCGGAGTCGGTTTCTCTTTTTTTTAATAATTCCGACATGCAGAAAAAGAAAGAAAAGAAGTACTAAACGGACTCCAAAAATCCCAAAATAAAATTTCCCCGTCCTCTAAAAATAGGCCGGACAAGGTGAACATTTATTTGGGCCTAAAATGCAATTTTGAAAGACGCATATTTTTCCTAATTCAAATAAAATAGCGATAAAACTCCGAATAAAACTCTTATTTGATTTTAACATTAAATCTCCGATATTTCTTTATTTTGAGGAAGTCATTTTATCCTCTCTCTTTTTTATTTTTATAAAAGAAATATTCAAGAGAAAATAATTAAAATCAAATGATCCTCTTCTCAAAATTTCGGGAAAAACTCGAATATGACAATAATGAAATCCCCAATCTCTCAGCGGGTCCTTGAGTTGCGTAGAATTTCTAGGATCAAACCAAAATGCAAATAAAATATGATATGCAATGATGATCTAATGTATAACATTCCAAATTCAAAATTTGGGATGTTACACTTTCCCTATTCTTAACAATAAAATCATGCGCTACCATACTCTTATAGTCTTGAAAAACAGGAGGCAGCAATTTTTCTTTTTTCTCATAATGCCTAATAGGTATATTATAGTAAGCAGCGAGGCGAGAGGCGAAGATGCCTCCCAAGATGGGGCCCTTAGTACGGTTAAGGTTTAACCGCGTTGCAACAATAGCGCCCATACTAAATGTGTCATCACGAAACAAGGCATGGCACAAAGTAACAATATCAGGAGCACTTAGGATTCCACAGTTTCCGCAACCAATTAAGCATCTACTAGCAAATATAGCAAAGTAACGTAGAACAAAAAGGTGTATGCTAGTGATTCGTGCGTCGGAAACCTTCCTCGTTTCCCCTACAGCAATTGTATCAATAAACCCCTCCACATCGTCACGATGTGGTTCCTCTAGGATGCCCAAAAAGGGCAAGTTGCAAACCTCACAAAATTCACTAAGGGTCATCTCCTTATGCTCATCATATAAATAAAAATCCACCATATGTGGTGACCTCCTAGAATGGAAATGAAAATTTTGCACAAAGGTATTGGTGAGTAAGAGATACTGTTCGCGTTGGTCGCGGAGGAAGTCGGTGAGGCTTGCATTCACAGCCAACTCATAAAAATCATCATAAATCTGGCTACTCTCAAGAAATCATCACAAGGCCATTCACACGGCCGAACCTCCCACGGTGCGAGGCAGATTATATTTGGGCCTCTCTTCTTCTTCGCTTTGCTTATCCTTCAAGCTTCGGCTCGAAGAGCCCCTCAAAAATCCATTCATCATTTTCTGAAAATTTCTGAAATTTTTAGTAAATTCAAATAAAAGTGAACCAAGCTCAATAAAATTGATAGCAACTACTCCCTCAAGTGCCTAGAGTCTATATCATGCATTAGAACTACTTGGGACCATAAAAATTTGACATGCAAGCTCAAGAACCTGGTCACCTAAGCAGCAAAAATTTGCAATAAATAAAGCACTAGAACAAAAACTAATTGGACCATTGGAGGAGTCACATACCAAGGAACAATCCCCCAAAGCAGTTTTGTGAGAGGTGCACTACTACAAAAACAGCTATAGCCAATATGGACACTAATGGCGCACTGTACATGTGGTGCGCCATTACTAAATACTAATGGCGCACCATGTGTTGGTGCGCCATTAGTGTGAAAATACTAATGGCGCACCACATCCACGGTGCGCCATTAGTAAAAAAAAAATTAATTTTTTCAAAACTACTAATGGCGCACCGTGGGATGGTGCGCCATTACTAGTTGTTATGTTTCAATTTTTTTTTTCAAATTTTTTTTTAAACTACTAATGGCGCACCGTGGGACGGTGCGCCATTACTAGTTCAACTACTAATGGCGCACCACTCCCACGGTGCGCCATTACTAGTTGAACTACTAATGGCGCACCACTCACAGGTGCGCCATTAGTAAATTTGTTACAAATTTTGTTTCAAATTTTTTTTTTAAGAAAACTACTAATGGCGCACGGTTGGGGTGGTGCGCCATTACTAGTTGAACTACTAATGGCGCACCACCCCCACGGTGCGCCATTAGTAACTTGGCCCATTCCACCGAATGCACCCCCCCCCCCCCCCCCCCCGTGGACCGCCTTTTCAGGTTTAAAAGAAAATGATGGAAATGTCAAAAAAATAAAATAAAATAAGTTTCCCATGTGATATGTGGTCTAGTTGTTGGGAAAATTAACAAATATGAATTTCGAATTTATTTGCAAATTCTCTCTGAATTTCTTAAAATGGGCATAACTTTTGCATACGAACTCGGATGAAAAAGTTTTTTATATGAAAAATCATCTACTCGAAAAGTTACATCCGAATTTAACCGTGGGAACCCCGTTAAACATTTTCAAAATCCTCAAAAACCTAACAGAAAAAAAGATACGGGGCTTTCAAGATCTGGAGGCAAAAAAATTCAAAAATTTTCAAACTTACTAGTGGCGCAGCGGTTGTTAGGTGCGCCACTAGTAACAGAAAAAAATATTGGTTTTGAATTTTTTTTGGATTTGTTTTTCAAAAAATGATTCGTAATATGACAGGGAAGTTTGAAATATTTTTCAAAATTTCATCATACTCATGAATATGAACAAAGTCCTAGACATCAACAAGGTTTAATAGGATTGATATGATAGATATATCAACAAGTGGCTGTTAAGTGAGGTGGTGCTGGGGTTGGATAGAACCGCGAAGTTAAGCGTGCTTGGGCTGGAGTAGTGTGAGGATGGGTAACCTTCCGGGAAGTTTGACCACTTAGTGCGATTTGACTTGAAATTAAGCATATTGACCTGAGATTAAGCCATAGTGACCCGAGATTAAGAAAAAATTGAAATTTTTTTGAAAAAAAAATTTAAATTTTTTTTTGAAAAACTTTATTTTTTGAAAATAATATTTCTGAAAAAATATTTGAAAAAAAATTGTTACTAATGGCGCACTTCTATGTGGTGCGCCATTACTAAGTCAGATAGTAATGGCGCACCGTGGCATATACTAATGGCGCACCACTGGTGCGCCATTAGTATACCAGATACTAATGGCGCACCAGCGGTGCGCCATTAGTAAAAATTACTAGTGGCGTGATGCTAGTGGCGCACCAGCGGTGCGCCATTAGTAAAAATTACTAGTGGCGTGATGCTAGTGGCGCACCAGTAGTGCGCCATTAGTAGGCAAAACTAGTGCGCCACTAGTAGGCCTTTTTCTAGTAGTGGTGCTTTGAGCTAGGAGATCAAAACTCGCAGCAAAATGAGCTAGAACTCGTGCTTGAGCTGGTTGGTGATTTTTTTGGGAGGAAGAAGGAGTGTGTGGTGGCTGGAATAAGTGGAGGGGAGCCACCATGGACCCACGAGGCAGGGGGCGCGCCTACGAACGGGCGTTCGCTAAATAACTAAACCGAAAAAATCCGAACCGATCTAATCTGAAAAAACAAATCTAGGTTTCTAAAAAAACCGAACGGTTAACTGAAAAAATAAAACGGTGACGAACGGCGGCGGCTACCTCCGGCGGCGGTCCGGAGAGGCGGGGCGGCTCCGGCGGCGGCGGGCTTCGGCGCGGGGGGCGGCAGCGGCGCGCAACGGCGGCGGCGGGCGGCGGGCGGCGGCGGGCGGCGGGCGGCGGCTAGGTTTAGGGTTTGGGTGCGGGCGCCGGTGGGCTGGCGGCTGGGACTTGGGGCGGCGGCTTATAAAGCCCCCCCGGGCGGAGTCCCGCTCGGGTACGGCCCGAAGTCGGTTTCTCTTTTTTTTTTAATAATTCTGACGTGCAGAAAAAGAAAGAAAAGAAGTATAAAACGGACTCCAAAAATCCTGAAATGAATTTTACCCATCCTCTAAAAATAGGCCGGACAAGGTGAACATTTACTTGCGCCTGAAATGCAATTTTGAAAGACGCATATTTTTCCTAATTCAAATAAAATAGCGATAAAACTCCGAATAAAACTCTTATTTGATTTTAATATTAAATCTCCGATATTTCTTTATCTTGAGGAAGTCATATTATCCTCTCTCTTTTTTATTTTTATAAAAGAAATATTCAAGAGAAAATAATTAAAATCAAACGATCCTCTTTTCAAAATTTCGAGAAAAACTCGAATATGAAAATAATGAAATCCCCAACTCTCTCAGTGGGTCCTTGAGTTGCGTAGAATTTCTAGGATCAAATCAAAATGCAAATAAAATATGATATGCAATGATGATCTAATGTATAACATTCCAAATTGAAAATTTGGGATGTTACACTTTCCCTATTGTTAACAATAAAATCATGCGCTACCATACTCTTATAGTCTAGAAAAATAGGAGGCAGCAATTTTTCTTCTTTCTCATAATGCCTAATAGGTATATTATAGTATGCAGCGAGGCGAGAGGCGAAGATGCCTCTCAAGATGGGGCCCTTAGTACGGTTAAGGTTTAACCGCTTTGCAACAATAGCGCCCATACTAAATGTGTCATCACGAAACAAGGCATGGCACAAAATAACAATATCAGGGGCACTTAGGATTCCACAGTTTCCGCGACCAATTAAGCATCTACTAGCAAATATAGCAAAGTAACGTAGAACAGAAAAGTGTATGCTAGTGATTCGTGCGTCGGAAACCTTCCTCGTTTGCCCTACAACAATTGTATCAATAAACTCCTCCACATCGTCACGATGTGGTTCCTCTATGATGCCCAAAAAGGGCAACTTGCGAACCTCACAAAATTCACGAAGGGTCATCTCCTTATACTCATCGTAGCAAAGGACAAGCCTGGACAATTTCTTATATGAAGGGAAACGCTCCCGAGGACACATGGGAATTATCGTCAAACTAGTTTTCATCACGTTCTTATGATTCGCATTCGTTACTTTGATAATTTGATATGTGGGTGGACCGGTGCTTGGGTGTTGTCCTTACTTGAACAAGCATCCCACTTATGATTAACTCCTATTGCAAGCATCCGCAACTACAAAAGTAGTATTATGGTAAACCTAACCATAGCATGAAACATATGGATTCAAATCAGCCCCTTACGAAGCAACGCATAAACTAGGGTTTAAGTTTCTGTCACTCTAGCAACCCATCATCTACTTATTACTTCCCAATGCCTTCCTCTAGGCCCAAATAATGGTGAAGTGTCATGTAGTCGATGTTCACATAACACCACTAGAGGAGAGACAACATACATCTCATCAAAATATCGAACAAATACCAAATTCACATGACTACTAAGAGCAAGACTTCTTCCATGTCCTCAGGAACAAACATAACTACTCACAAAGCATATTCATGTTCATAATCAGAGGAGTATTAATATGCATATAGGATCTGAACATATGATCTTCCACCAAATAAACCAACTAGCATCAACTACAAGGAGTAATCAACACTACTAGCAACCTACAGGTACCAATCCCAGACTTAGAGACAAGAATTGGATACAAGAGATGAACTAGGGTTTGAGAGGAGATGGTGCTGGTGAAGATGTTGATGGAGATTGGCTCCCTCCCGATGAGAGGAGCGTTGGTGATGACGATGGCGATGGTTTCCCCCTCCTGGAGGGAAGTTTCCCCGGCAGAACAGCTCCACCGGAGCCCTAGATTGGTTCCGCCTTGTGGCGGCGGAGTCTCGTCCCGAAAGCTTGCTTCTGATTTTTCCTCGGATGAAAGACTTCATATAGCAGAAGATGGGCACTGGAGGGCCACCAGGGGGCCCATGAGGCAGGGGGGCGTGCCCAGGGGGTAGGGCGTGCCCCCCACCCTCGTGCCCAGGGTGTGGGTCCCCTCTGGTATTTTCTTCGCTCAGTATTTTTTATTATTTCCAAAAATAACTTCCGTGGAGTTTCAGGACTTTTGGAGTTGTGCAGAATAGGTCTCTAATATTTTCTCCTTTTCCAGCCCATAATTCCAGCTGTCGGCATTCTCCCTCTTCATGTAAACCTTGTAAAATAAGAGAGAATAGGCATAAGTATTGTGACATAATGTGTAATAATAGCCCATAATGCAATAAATATCGATATAAAAGCATGATGCAAAATGGACGTATCAACTCCCCCATGCTTAGACCTCGCTTGTCCTCAAGCGGAAGCCGATAACGATAAATATGTCCACATGTTTAGAGATAGAGGTGTCGATAAAATAAAATACGGACATGAGGGCATCATGATCATTCTTATAACAGCAAAATATATGGATATTGTCATATTATTTCTTATGCTCAAGTAATAATCTATTCACAATGCAAAGTATGAATCAGAAACTTCATTGAGAACTAACAAACTATAATCTCAGTCTTTGAAGCAATTGCAATTTATCATAACATCAAAAAGAGTCTATGTAAGAGCTTTGCAGCAAGTCCACATACTCAACTATCATTTAGACTTTCACAATTGCTAACACTCATGCAATACTTGTGGTTACGGAGTTTTAATCGGACACAGAGAAAGATAGGGCTTATAATTTTTGCCTCCCAACCTTTTACCTCAAGGGTAATGTCAACAATAATAGTTCATGCTAACTTACATCCAACTGGATATATATATATATGTGTGTGTCTATATATATATATATATATATATATATATATATATATATCAGGATCTTTCCAACACAGTGTGCTTGCCAAAGGACAAAATGAAAAAGAGGAAAGGTGAAGATCACCATGACTCTTGCATAAGGGTAGAAGATAAAAGTAAAAGATAGGCCCTTCGCAAAGGGAAGCAGAGGTTGTCATGCGCTTTCAGGGTTGGATGCACAAAATCTTAATGCGATAGAACGTCACTTTTTATTGCCACTTGTGATATGGACCTTTATTATGCAGTCCGTCGCTTTTATTTCTTCCACATCACAAGATCGTATAAAGCTTATTTTCTCCCACACTAATAAGTCATACATATTTAGAGAGCAATTTTTATTGCTTGCACCGATGACAACTTACTTGAAGGGTCTTACTCAATCCATAGGTAGATATGGTGGACTCTCATGGCAAAACTGGGTTTAAGGGTATTTGGAAGCACAAGTAGTATTTCTACTTGGTGCAAAGAATTTGGCTAGCATGAGGGGGAAAGACAAGCTCAACATGTTGGATGATCCATGACAATATACTTTATCTCAGATATAAGGAAACATAACCCATTACGTTGTCTTCCTTGTCCAACATCAACTCTTTAGCATGTCATGTTTTAATGAGTGCTCACAATCATAAAAGATGTCCAAGATAGTATATTTATATGTGAAACCTCTCTTTCTTTATTATTTCCTATTAATTGCAATGATGACCAAAACTATTTTGTCAACTCTAAACAACTTTTAATCATCATACTCTTTCCATGTGAAGTCATTACTCTCCATAAGATCAATATGATCTCTTTGTTTCTTTTTATTCTTTATTTTTCTTTTATGCACTCAAGATCATAGCAAGATAATCAAGCCCTTGACTCAACACTAATCTTTATTATATATAGCTCACGGACTCGATTACATAGAAGGATCATAAAGCAAAACTCAAAACTAGATCATACTAAAACTTTATTCTACTAGATCTAGATATTACTAAAAGGATCGAACTAAGAAAAACGGTAAAGATAGGGGTGTGATGGTGATACGATACCGGGGCACCTCCCCCAAGCTTGGCAGTAGCCAAGGGGAGTGCCCATACCCATGTGATTATGTCTCCTTCTTCGGAGGTGGTGGTGTGATATTCATGGCGATGATACTCCTCAGGATACGATACTCTTCCTCGAGCTTATTGAGTTGCTGCTTGAGATCACATATCTCCTTACGGAGCTTACCCGTGACGGTTAAAGCTCCTTGCACCCATGGACGTTGCATAGCTGTGGGGGAACAAGTAACACTCTTTTCCATATTCTCATAAGAAAGAAATCTATAATTGGAAGGGATAACCGAGTTGGTAATAGCCGATCTCTGTAGTTCCCCCATTGTGAATCCAGCTCGGAAGCGAGAAGTGACTTCTTGATCCTCCTCCATGGCATCTATCCTCTTCAAATCAGCCTCCATCTCTTCCTCCGTTGCTGGCCCAAAGTGGTCAGCATTGCTGTTTGTCCTTGATCTCGATGCAAGATGAGACACCTGGCTCTCCCCGACTGACTCTTGAGAAGACATCTTGCTCTAATCTGCAGCAGCAACAGCTCGAAACAAAAACAGAGGATATTTGCGTGATACGAGAGTCAAAACCTTCGGGAGATTATATAATGAATTTTTGCCGACCAAAATACGTATCGTGCAAGAAAACGGAGTCTGGAGAGCGCACGAGGTGCCCACGAGGTAGGGGGGCGTGCCCTCCACCCTCGTGGAGGCCTCGTGTCCTTCCGGGACTGCTTCTTATTTCTCTATTTTTCTAAATATTCCAAAACGGAGAAAAATTGCCATTAGAACTGTTTTGGAGTCGGTTTACTTACCGTACCACATACCTATTCCTTTTCGGAGTCTGAAACATTCTGGAAAGTGTCCCTTATATATTCCTCCGGGCTTACGGTTTCAATAATATTGGTTTCAACATTTATAGGATTACCTGAGATATAATGTTTGATTCTTTGACCGTTTACCACCTTCGGATTGGTGCCTTCGAAGTTGTTCATTTTTATGGCACCGGAACGATAGACCTCCTCAATAACGTAAGGACCTTCCCATTTGGAGAGATGTTTTCCTGCAAAAAATCTTAAACGAGAGTTGTATAATAATACATAATCACCTACATTAAACTCACGCTTTTGTATCCTTTTGTCATGCCATCTTTTAACTTTTTCTTTAAACAATTTAGCATTCTCATAGGCTTGGGTTCTCCACTCATCAAGTGAGCTAATATCAAATAACCTCTTCTCACCGGCAAGTTTGAAATCATAATTGAGCTCTTTAATAGCCCAATATGCCTTATGTTCTAGTTCGAGAGGTAAATGACAAGCTTCTCCATAAACCATTTTATACGGAGACATACCCATAGGATTTTTATATGCAGTTCTATAGGCCCATAATGCATCATCAAGTTTCTTGGACCAATTCTTTCTAGATCTATTAGCAGTCTTTTGCAAAATTAATTTAAGTTCTCTATTACTCAATTCTACTAGACCACTAGACTGTGGGTGATAAGGAGATGCAATTCTATGATTAACATCATACTTGGCAAGCATTTTACGGAAAGCACCATGAATAAAATGTGAACCACCATTAGTCATTAAATGATCAGCACTACTAGTTGGAATAGCTTCTACCCACTTAGTAACGTAATCAACAGCAACTAAAATATGTGTATATCCATTAGAGGCATGAAACGGTCCCATATAATCAAGGACCCAAACATCAAATGGTTCAATAACAAGTGAATAATTCATAGGCATTTCTTGACGTCTACTAATATTACCAATTATTTGACATTCATCACAAGATAAGCCAAACTTACGGGCATCCTTGAAGAGAGTAGGCCAATAAAAATCGGATTGCAATACCATATGTGCAGTTCTATCTCCAGCGTGGTGTCCTCCATAAGCCTCGGAGTGACACTTGCATAGGATCTATTCATGTTCATGCTCAGGTACACAACGTCTAATAACACCATCTACTCCTTCTTTATACAGATGTGGGTCATCCCAGAAGTAATGTCTTAAATCATAGAAAAACTTTTTCTTTTGCTGGAATGTGAAACTAGGTGGTATAAATTTAGCAACAATGTAATTAGCATAATCAGCATACCATGGAGCAGTACGAGAAGCATTTATGACATTCGGTTGTTCATCAGGAAAGCTATCATCAATAGGTAGTGGGTCCTCAAGAACATTTTCTAACCTAGACAAGTTGTCTGCAACGGGGTTCTCAGCTCCCTTCCTATCAATAATATGCAAATAAAATTCTTGTAGCAAGAGAACCCATCTAATAAGTCTAGGTTTAGCATCTTTCTTTTCCATAAGATATTTAATAGCAGCATGATCAGTGTGAATAGTTACTTTAGAATCAACAATATAAGGTCTGAACTTATCACAAGCAAATACAACTGCTAAGAATTCCTTTTCAGTAGTAGCATAATTTCTCTGGGCATTGTCTAGAGTTTTACTAGCATATTGAATGACATTTAATTTCTTATCAACTCTTTGCCCTAGAACAGCACCTACAGCATAATCACTAGCATCACACATGATTTCAAAGGGTAAATTCCAATCAGGTGGCTGAACGATAGGTGCAGAAATTAATGCTTTCTTAAGTATTTCAAATGCTTCTACACAATCATCATCAAAGACAAAAGGTATATCTTTTTGTAATAGATTAGTCAGAGGCCAAGAGATTTTTGAGAAGTCCTTAATGAACCTCCTATAAAAACCGGCATGACCAAGGAAACTTCTTATACCTTTGATGTCCTTGGGACATGGCATCTTTTCAATAGCATCCACTTTAGCTCTATCAACTTCAATACCTCTTTCAGAAATTTTATGCCCCAAGACAATGTCTTCATTAACCATAAAGTGGCACTTCTCCGAATTCAAGACAAGGTTAGTTTCTTCACATCTCTGCAAAACTCGATCAAGGTTGCTCAAGCAATCATCAAAAGAGGATCCATAGACAGAGAAATCATCCATGAAGACCTCACAAATCTTTTCACAAAAATCAGAGAATATAGCCATCATGCATCTTTGAAAGGTAGTAGGTGCATTACATAAACCAAAAGGCATACGTCTATAAGCAAAAGTACCGAAAGGGAAAGTAAATGTGGTCTTTGATTGATCATCAGCGGACACGGGTATTTGAGAGAAACCAGAGTAACCATCTAGAAAGCAAAAATGTGTATGTTTGGATAACCTTTCTAGCATTTGATCTATGAATGGCAAGGGGTAATGATCCTTTTTAGTAGCTTTATTTAATTTGCGGAAATCAATTACCATCCTATAACCTATAATAATTCTTTGCGGAATTAATTCATCTTTATCATTAGGAACAACAGTAATACCTCCCTTCTTAGGGACGCAATGGACAGGACTTACCCACTGACTATCAGCAATGGGATAGATTATACCTGCCTCAAGGAGCTTTAGTATTTCCTTTCTTACCACTTCTTTCATCTTAGGATTCAGCCGTCGTTGATGATCAATAAGTGGTTTGGCATCTTTCTCCAAATTTATTTTATGTCGGCATAGAGTGGGACTAATGCCCTTAAGATCATCAAGAGTATATCCAATAGCAGCACGGTGCTTCTTCAGAGTTTTTAATAATTTTTGTTCCTCCTTCTCTGAAAGGTTAGCACTAACAATAACAGGATATATCTTCTTTTCATCAAAATAAGCATATTTAAGAGTATCAGGTAACGGTCTAAGCTCAAACACGGGATCACCCTTGGGTGGAGGAGGATCTCCTAGGATTTCAACAGGTAAGTTGTGTTTTAGAATAGGTCCATGTTTAAAGAATACTTCATCTATTTCCCTTCTTTCATTCATAAACATATCATTTTCATGGTCTAGCAAATATTGTTCTAAAGGATCACTAGGAGCTATGGCAATAGAAGCAAGACCAATAATTTCATCTTTACTAGGCAATTCCTCTTCACGGTGTTGTCTACGAAATTTAGAAAAGTTAAACTCATGAGACATATCAGCTAGACCAATGGTAACAACATCCTTTTCGCAGTCTATCCTAGCATTAACAATGTTCAAGAAGGGTCTACCAAATATAATGGGACAAAAGCTATCTTGTGGGGAGCCAAGAACAAGAAAATCAGCTGGATATTTAGTTTTCCCACACAAGACTTCAACATCTCTAACAATTCCAACTGGTGATATAGTATCTCTATTGGCAAGCTTAATGGTGACATCAATTTCTTCTAACTCAGTAGGTGCAATATCATGCATAATTTCTTTGTATATGTCAATAGGTATTGCACTAGCACCCATATCACACAAGCCATGATAGCAATGATCTCCTCTTTTAACAGAAATAACAGGCATGCCTACCACATGTCTATGTTTATCTTTAGCACAAGGTTTAGCAATTCTAGCAGTTTCATCATAGAAATAAATAACATGCCCATCAATATTATCAGCCAAGAGATCTTTAACGATAGCAATATTAGGTTCAACTTTAACTTGCTCAGGAGGTGTATAAGTTCTAATATTACTTTTACGAACCACGGTTGAAGCTTTAGCATGATCCTTTATCCTAACAGGGAAAGGTGGTTTCTCAACATAAGCAGTAGGAACAATAGGATCATTATAAGTGATAGTCTTTTCTTCAACTTTAACAGGTGCAACTACTTTTACTTCTATAGGAGGATGATATTTAAAACTCTTCTCCTTAGGGAGATCAACATGAGTAGCAAAAAATTCACAGAAAGAAGCTACTATCTCAGAGTCAAGTCCATATTTAGTGCTAAATTTACAGAAAACATCGGTATCCATAAAAGATTTGACACAATCAAACTTAGGTGTTATTCCTGGCTCCTTACCTTCATCGAGGTCCCAATTTTCAGAGTTGCATTTAATTCTTTCCAATAAATTCCATTTGAATATAATAGTCTTCATCATAAAAGAACCAGTACAAGAAGTATCGAGCATGGTGCGATTGTTGTCAGAAAGCCGAGCATAAAAATTTTGAATAATCATTTCTCTTGAGAGCTCATGATTGGGGAATGAATATAACATTGACTTAAGCCTCCCCCAAGCTTGAGCGATGCTTTCTCCTTCGCGAGGCCAAAAATTATATATATAATTACGATCACGATGAACAAGATGCATAGGAGAAAACTTCTGATGAATTCCAATTTCAATCGTTTGTAGTTCCATGATCCCATATCATGACATAGCCTATGCCATGTCAATGCATCTCCCTTCAAAGATAGAGGGAAGACCTTCTTCTTGATAACATCATCGGGCATACCTGCAAGCTTAAATAATCCACAAACTTCATCCACATAGATTAGGTGCTCATCAGGATGTAATGTTCCGTCTCCTGCAAAAGGATTAGCTAGCAGTTTTTCTATCATACCCGAAGGAATTTCAAAGTAGACATTTTAATTTTCAGTAGGTTCAGTAGGTTGAGGAGCAACTCTTTGCTCTACTGGTCAGGGTGAAGATACCCCGAACAAGCCCCTCAGAGGATTACTTTCCATAGCAACAAGTGACAGTAAATTTCAGCACACTATATAAATTTTTCCTTACCAAATTCCACCTACCAAAGGCACTTCACTCCCCGGCAACGGCGCCAGAAAAGAGTCTTGATGACCCACAAGTATAGGGGATCTATCGTAGTCCTTTCGATAAGTATGAGTGTCGAACCCAACGAGTAGCAAAAGGAAATGATAAGCGGTTTTCAGCAAGGTATTCTGTGCTAGCACTGAAATTATAGGTAACAGATAGTTTTGTGATAAGATAATTTGTAATGAGCAACAAGTAACAAAAGTAAATAAAGTGCAGCAAGGTGGCCCAATCCTTTTCGTAGCAAAGGACAAGCCTGGACAATTTCTTATATGAAGGGAAACGCTCCCGAGGACACATGGGAATTATCGTCAAGCTAGTTTTCATCACGTTCATATGATTCGCATTCGTTACTTTGATAATTTGATATGTGGGTGGACCCGTGCTTGGGTGCTGTCCTTACTTGAACAAGCATCCCACTTATGATTAACTCCTACTACAAGCATCCGCAACTACAAAAGAAGTATTAAGGTAAACCTAGCCATAGCATGAAACATATGGATCCAAATCAGCCCCTTACGAAGCGACGCATAAAGTAGGGTTTAAGCTTCTGTCACTCTAGCAACCCATCATCTACTTATTACTTCCCAATGCCTTCCTCTAGGCCCAAATAATGGTGAAGTGTCATGTAGTCGACGTTCACGTAACACCACTAGAGGAGAGACAACATACATCTCATCAAAATATCGAACGAATACCAATTCACATGACTACTAATAGCAAGACTGCTCCCATGTCCTCAGGAAAAAACGTAACTACTCACAAAGCATATTCATGTTCATAATCAGAGGAGTATTAATATGCATATAGGATCTGAACATATGATCTTCCACCAAATAAACCAACTAGCATCAACTACAAGGAGTAATCAACACTACTAGCAACCTACAGGTACCAATCCCAGACTTAGAGACAAGAATTGGATACAAGAGATGAACTAGGGTTTGAGAGGAGATGGTGCTGGTGAAGATGTTGACGGAGATTGGCCCCCTCCCGATGAGAGGAGCGTTGGTGATGACGATGGGGATGGTTTCCCCCTCCCGGGTGGAAGTTTCCCTGGCAGAACAGCTCCGCCGGAGCCCTAGATTGGTTCCGCCAAGGTTCCGCCTCGTGGCGGCGGAGTCTCGTCCCGAAAGCTTGCTTCTGATTTTTCTTCGGACGAAAGACTTCATATAGCAGAAGATGGGCACCGGAGGGTCACCAGGGGGCCCACGAGGCAGGGGCGCGCCCAGGGGGGTAGGGCGCGCCCCCCACCCTCATTCCCAGGGTGTGGGTCCCCTCTGGTATTTTCTTCGCTCAGTATTTTTTATTATTTCCAAAAATAACTTCCTTGGAGTTTCAGGACTTTTGGAGTTGTGCAGAATAGGTCTCTAATATTTTCTCCTTTTCCAGCCCAGAATTCCAGCTGCCGGCATTCTCCCTCTTCATGTAAACCTTGTAAAATAAGAGAGAATAGGCATAAGTTTTGTGACATAATGTATAATAGCAGCCCATAATGCAATAAATATCGATATAAAAGCATGATGCAAAATGGACGTATCACGGCGCGGGGGTGGGGAGGGGAGTGAGCAGAGAGAACCTTAATTTGCTCTATCAAGACACTGCAAGTGGGCAAAGTAGAAACAAATGTTCTATTGTTTCATCCTGATCATAAAAGCAAGAACATTTACTACCTTCCCAGCTACGCTTTGCCAAGTTATTCATTGTCAAAATGACTCCCTTATGCAAAAACAACATAAACACCTTGATATTCAATGACATCTTAATTTTTCAAATGTGAATCAACCTCGGGATCGTCATGGTGTTTATAAGTCTATATACATAGACTTAACCGAGAAGAATGCTGACACAGACAATTTCCAATGAAAGAAGTTTGCTGCATCAAAAAGGTTAACCTTTATCAATCTACGCACGAGATGCCGCCTTACCCATCGTTCACCTATTAGCATGTACTAATACACGTGCAAGGAACGCAAGCTAGCCACTATATAAAAAGAACCTGCTCGTCTAGCATTCTTCATCTTCTAAGCCCATTGTTACTACCACTACCAACACCATGTCCAACCCTTTTGCATCTTCCGGCAGTGCTACCCGCCGCACCGCATCGACCATCATTGCCGCGGTGATCGGGTCGCACGTCCTCCGCGTCGAATGCTACTCCCACACCAAGGGCCTCGGGAACGGCAAATTCGTGGCGTCTGAGAGTTTCGCTGTCGGAGGGTATCGCTGGTGTCTGCAGTACTACCCTGACAGCTCCACCTCCGACAACTCCGATTTGGTAACCATCTAGCTGAATCTCGTTAGCCGTAATCTTGATTATGTGGAAGCCACATACACGATCAGTTTGCTGGACCAAGAGGGGAACCCATCGCCGTCGTGCAGCTGTACCTTCCAGCGGCACACATTCACGATACGCAAACAAGCTTCGAACGGCTTTGATCTGGTCATCCGGAGAAGCGACCTGGATGAATCTGATTATATGAAGGACGATGCTTTTAGTGTCGCGTGATGTGACCGTGGTCAAAAAGATCGTCACCAAGGGCATCCCGGCTTTTGAAGCTCGTCGCTGGTTCATGAAACATGAGAAATGAAATGGCTTCACTCGGTCGATGAAGGGACGCATTTTGTTGTTGAAGCCCCCAGAGATCAAGACCATGGACTTGCTTGTCCAGATACCTGCGTGCTGCCGTTTGATGCGTGCCAATGCTGACTGACAGGGCCTTTTCTCATCTTTCATGACTATTTTAGTGTTTCAGAGCTGTTGATACTCCCTCCTTTTCGGTTTATAGGGCTCAATTCAAAAACCTCACCAACCAAGATAGATGGTGAGTGGTGGAATACTTTTTGTAGTTTGCAAAAGCACACAATTAATGCTCTTGTTTTCCTAAAAAATTATGTTTAACAATGCATTAATTGCAATGCATGCATGCATAAAATACATGCATTGGTTAATTTTCTCTTAATACTTGCATGTAATGATTTAATGCATCTTGGAATCTGAATATGTGATGAGGAACAACCAAATTGAGCCTTATAAAATGGAAAAACTAAAAATTTGAGATAAGCCCTATAAACTGAAAAGGAGGGAGTATATTGTAAGGCCAGCTATGGCAGTCTAGTTTGTGTATGTTCCTGCTCGATGGATGTTAGTTGGAAATCCGACCGGCTTTAATGATTTACTACCTTTCATCTATTCGTGGCCGGGCCAATTCTCCCATGTTTATTGGTTTGCCTCTGGGGCGATATATATGCTGGTCTCGACAGACAATTCATACTTGCATTCCTGATCATGTACTCCATTTCAACTAACAGAAACCGGGCAAAAACCACCTCAAAAACTGACCCAAAACCGTAGCACGAGAAAACATGTCGAGAGCGCTAAAAATGCATTGTCGAACGCCTCTGGCAAACTGCTGAGAACAAGGACATGAGGCACGTCATTGCAACAGAGATGCAATACTCATGAAGCAAGGACATGAGGCACGTCATCCCAAGGAGAGTCACGAGCAAAGTGCCGCTGGTGTCGTGCCGAAGCTGACAAAGGCTTTCACCCTGATGTCTAGGGCCATGGGGACGTCCTAATATGAATGTGACACCCCCAGGCATGCCGCCACTGACGTCTGAGAAGCAAAGCTTTCGCTCGGCGCCTCCCACACCCCATGCCGTTGGAGCAATCCGAACTCACCATGACAGGGAGGCCTTGACATAATAACGGGCACTCCAGATCCAGATCGTGAACTAAGGGCTAGGCCACCACCACCTGCGACAACTTTGCCAGGACTGCCCACCACACCGCACCTCACCACCCAGATGATCGACTCACCCTGCCAACATCAACCTCAACGTAGCTGATCGGAGAGCCAACCATGAAGCCCACTACCCAGGCCCCCGAGTACTGACCGCCACCTAGGGCAGTCGCCCCGGAATCTATATATGGCCCCGAGTACTGCCAGCCCAAAGCATGCCGCCACTGGGCACCGAAGGAACGAGCAATAAGGCCACTCCTTCCCTACCCCTGGACAACCCCCAAACTTGTGGTCAGACCATGATAAACATATAAATCAGGATACCACCGGCTCACCCTGCCCCGATGGGCAAAGGGTGAGAACCCCAAGAATCAGGTGAGGGGATGGATTTGCAGCCCGAGGGCAGATCCACACTCCTTGGTGGTTGTCCAAACATCGGAGGTGACCAATACTTCGGGATCGATCCGCACAGACCTGGTTAGGGTATGGAGGGAAGGCCTCCTCTAATCGATGCCAGAATTAAGGGCAGGAAAGAGGAGGGCAACATCGAAGTATGCGTCGATGCCGACTAGATAGGTACCCTGCGCATGCGGGCCGTCGAGACACCATCCACCGCCCACCATAGCTAGCACAACCACGCCGGGTCACACACACTCGCTCGCGTCATGGACCACACCACCGCTTGACCACAACAATATGAAACCCTATTGCGAAAAAATGTGTGGCAACATGATTCGAACTATTGACCTCCCGGTTAAGTGCAATTGCATTCACCAACTGGGGACAGTAGGCCTGATGTGCCTAGTTTACTTTTTTCTCCTTCTTCAAATCAACACTAAAAAACACATGGCTTTCTTGTTTTTTTTGTTCTCGGACGATTTTTTTTCTGTTTTTATCTTTTCCATTTTTAACAATTCACGAATTTAATTTTAAAAGTGTGTTTTTTATTAAATTTCATGAACCTTTCAATGTCGTGAACTTTTCTTAAAGTTTTAAACATTTTACTAAAAGTCACAAACTTTTTTTAGAATGCATCAACTTTTTTCAAATGCATGAATGTTTTTTGAAAGAAATATGCCCTAGAGGAAATAACAAAGTTGTTATTTTATATTTCCTTACATCATGATAAATGTTTATTATTAATGCTAGAATTGTATTAACCGGAAACTTGATACATGTGTGGATACATAGACAAAACACAGTGTCCCTAGTAAGTCTCTACTAGACTAGCTCGTTAATCAAAGATGGTTAAATTTCCTAACCATAGACATGTGTTGTCATTTGATGAACATGAATGATGCGATGGACAAGACCCATCCGATAGCTTAGCATAATGATCGTTAAGTTTTATTGCTATTGCTTTCTTCATGACTTATACATATTCCTTTGACTATGAGATTATGCAACTCTTGGATACCAGAGGAATACCTTGTGTGCTATCAAACGTCACAACTTAACTGGGTGATTATAAAGATGCTCTACAGGTATCTCCGAAGGTGTTTGTTGGGTTGGCATAGATCGAGATTAGGATTTGTCGCTCCGCGTATCGGAGAGGTATCTCTGGGCCCTCTCGGTAATGCACATCATGATAAGCCTTGCAAGAAATGTGACTAATGAGTTAGTTGTGGGATGATGCATTACGGAACGAGTAAAGAGACTTCCCGGTAACGAGATTGAACTAGGTATGAAGATACCGAGGATCGAATCTCGGGCAAGTAACATACCGATGATAAAGGGAATTACGTATGTTGTCATTGCGGTTTGACCGGTAAAGATCTTCGTAGAATATGTAGGAACCAATATGAGCATTCAGTTTCCGATGTTGGTTATTGACCGGAGAGGTGTCTCGGTCATGTCTACATAGTTCTCGAACCCGTAGGGTCCGCACGCTTAACGTTCGATGACGATTTGTATTATGAGTTATATGTGATTTGGTGACCGAATGTTGTTCGGAGTCCCGGATGAGATCACGGACATGAAGAGGAGTCTCGAAATGGTCGAGAGGTAAAGATTGATACATTGGATGATAGTATTCGGACACAGGAAGTGTTCCGGAATGTATCGGGTACATATCGGAGTACCGGGGGTTATCGGAACCCACAGGGGAAGATATGGGCCATGTGGGCCATAGGAAGGAGGCAAACCAGCCCACATAGGGGTGGCGCGCCCCCCAAGGGAGGAGTCCGAATTGGACTAGGGGAGGGGGCGGCGCCCCTCTTTCCTTCTCCCTCTCTCTCTCCTTCCCCCTTTCCCCCTCCGATATAAGGAAGGGGGGCGAATCCTACTAGGAGCCCAAGTGGGACTCCTCCCACTTGGGGCGCGCCTACGGCCAGCCTCCTGCCCTCTCCCTCCTTTATATACGGGGGTGGGGGTGCCTCTAAGACAAATCAATTGTTCCAAGCCTTGTGCGGCGCCCCCCTCCACAGTTTACTCCTCCGGTTATATTCACGTAGTGCTTAGGCGAAGCCCTGCGCGGATAACTTCACCATCACCGTCACCACGCCGTCGTGCTGACGGAATTCTCCCTCAACACTTTGCGGGATCAAGAGTTCGAGGGACGTCATCGAGCTGAACGTGTGCAGAACTCAGAGGTGATGTCCGTTCGGTGCTTGATCGGTTGAATCGAGAATACGTTCGACTACATCAACCGCGTTAAGCTAATGCTTCTGCTTTCGGTCTATGAGGGTACGTGGACACACTCTTCCCCTTTCGTTGCTATGCATCTCCTAGATAGATCTTGCGTGAGCGTAGGAAATTTTTTGAAATTACATACTACGTTCCCCAACATTTTCAAATCCACAAACTCTTTTCAACTTTTACGAACTTTTTATCAAAACAAGTGAACTTTTATCAAATATGATAAAAAATCAAATTCACAAACTTTATTTCCAAAATAAATGATATTTTTAGTGATTGTTTTTGAAAATATGCGAAAATTTTCAAATCCGTTAACATTTGTTTTCAAATTCGATGAACTTTTTCAAACCCCGAATGCTTGAGCCGGCCCATCCGTCGTCCGACGGGAGCAATGTGGTCGCCTAGATGTGCCAAGGCCTAAGCATTTTTTTGTTCTTCTTTAGTTCTCCATTCATTCATTTTTCACCTTTTTGAATTTTGTTTTGGAACCTGTTCAGAAAATTCAAATATTGTACGGAATATCCAAAAATGTTTTTGTGTTCAAATATTTTTAAAAATTTAAAAATTATCCTGGAATTTCAAAAAATGTTCCTGATTTTTGAACTGTTTGTTCACAAATTGAGGAAATGTTTGCATTTCAAGAGAAGTTGATAATTTTTTTTAAAGTATGCGGTTTGCAATTTTTGGTCAAATTTTTTCAGCCATTGTTAGGATTTTTTTGACAATTTTTGGCAAAAGTTTTCAAGTTTGTGAGTATTTATACATAATTTGAAATTCCAAAATTGTTGCCAGAGTTCAAGAAATGGTTAGTTCATAATGTTCATGTTGATTTATAATGAAGAAAATTGCAAATAGCATAAGTATTCAAATTAGGAGAAACTACAATGCTCAAGGATGCACCCGCTGGCCTAGTCTAGCACACTCCTCTCAACCCATGTTTTTTTATTATGAATAAATGGCGCCAGCTTTTGTAAGAAGGTGGACATGCCCATGTTAGGCATCCATTCCAGGTTTGAACGAATTCTGATACCATTCACATGTTGTAACGTGTCTGGCCATTTATCGGCCTTTTTTCACCGTGAAAACTACAAAAAATGCAAAACTTGTTAAAAACCCAAACAACTTGACATGTCACCTTGAATTGGTCATGGGCCATGAAAATAAATTGGGGCCATTTCAAAGGTGTCAAGAAACAATGTGCTCTCAGACGGAGCCTTCTGACCACCCCGGACACCCTCCGTTGTACATGGTCTAGTTTCGGACATTTTTAAATGACACCAGCATTTGCCAGTAGATGGGCATGCCCATGGTAGGAATCAATGACAGGTTTTAACGAATTCTGACACCGTATGCAAGTTGTGTCACGTAAAACCATTTATCGGCCATTTTTCACCTAGAAAACTTTAGGAAAGTGCATGATTTGTCAAAAATTAAACAACCGGGGATTGTGCCTTTAATTGTTCATATAATCGCATGGAAAGAATTTGAGCTCATTTGACGGATACCGAGAAAACGTGCTCTCATACGGACCCTTCTGGCCTACCCAAACACCCTCCATTGAACATGGTATATGTTTGGACATGCATGAAAGAACCCCAAATTTTTCAGCCAGGTGGACAAGCCCGTCGTAGGCATCCATGCTAGTTTCAATGAATTTCGACACCGAATGCAAGTTGCGTCACGTCCGGCCATTTATCGGGCTTTTTTCGCCGAGAAAACTCCAGAAAATGTAAAACTAGTAAAAAATAAAATACTTGGCATGATGCATTGAATTGGTGATACAAGGTTATAACAAAATTACGGCCAATTAAAGGATGTGAAAAGCAACATGCTCTCAAACGTAGCCTTCTGACGACACCCTCTGTTGAACATGGTCTTGTTTTGGACGTTATTGATATGATCCCAACTTTTGCAAGCATATGGGCATGCCCATGGTAGTTATCAATGAAAGGTTTGAGCGAATTCTGACACCGTATACAAGTTGTATCATGTCCGGCCTTTTATCGACCTTTTTTGATCGAGAAAACCATTCCAAAATGCAACATTTGTCAAAAACCAAAACAACTTCGCATGGTGCCTTGAATTGATCATAAGAGCCAATGAAAAAAGGGGGTCATTTGACGGGTGTCAAGAAATAACATGCTCTCAAACGGAGCCTTATGTCCTACCCGCACACCCTACGTTGAACATGGTGTTTTTTAGACAACTAGATGAGTCCCCGCGCGTTGCTGCGGGACATATGGAATTAACCCCAAAGTCAATGTCGGGTGCAACTGCAACAAAATTGGTAGGAACATATGAAGAAGCTGAAGAACATGATTCTATATTAATTAGTCAATGAAGCATGGGATATAGAAGAACTCAAACAACTACACATATATGAAATCTCACATGTGAAAAAATTGGTGTGGTAACTATTATATTCAACAAATGACATGGAAAGAAACAATAATTAGGTTGCATGTTCAACCCGTAAATCTAGAGAAACAACTAAAGGATCATTTGACTACCTCAAGATAACTCAACAATTTAAACTTGTATGTTGAAGTGCACATTGTGTACACTTGTGAATTTTATTTCTTACGTAAGTATTTCTAGAATAATTAGTTTGCCATTGTTTGACCACAGTTTGACCACAGTTTGAATTTTTTTCGATTTTTTCCACTCTAGATCTTAAAAGCCCTGTAACTTTTTTTCTGTTAGGTTTTTGAGGATTTTGAAAATGTCTAACGGGGTTTCCCCGTTAAATTCGGATGTAACTTTTCGAGTAGATGATTTTTCATATAAAAAACTTTTTCATTCGAGTTCGTATGCAAAAGTTATGCCCATTTTACAAATTCCACGGAGATTTTGCAAATAAAGTCGAAATTCATGTTTGTAAATTTTGCCAACAACTAGACCACATATCACATGGGAAACTTATTTATTTTATTTTTTTGACATTTCCATCATTTTCTTTGGTTTTTTCTAAAACTGAAAAGGCGGTCCACGGGGGGGGGGGGGTGGGGGGGTAGAGTTTGAAAATGGGACCTTTAGTACCGGTTCGTGCCATGAACCGGTACTAATGCCTCAAAGCCCATTAGTACCGGTTGTTGGCACCAACCGGGACTAAAGGTCTAACCTTTAGTCCCGGTTGGTGCCACCAACTGGGACTAATGGGCATCGCACCCTTTAGTCCTGGTTCGTGGCACCAACCAGGACTAAAGGGCCCAGGTGAACCGGGACTAATGCCTTAGCCGCACGAACCGGGACGAATGCTCACATTAGTCCCGGTTCGTGACTGAACCGGGACTAATGTGAATACTGCGCTGCGACCAAAGCCCTGTTTTCTACTAGTGGCGATGAACAACTGGCCGAGAAGTTCGATTTGTCCACTCAATGATGGAAGCACACATATATAATTTGTTTTGACAAATGCCCTAGGGGACTTCGTCCATGACGTGAAAGGAGCCTCCTTTCGAATTAAGCACAAAAAAGAACCAACCAGGAACTGATCTTCGTTTTTAGATCCATAATTATCATTCCCTTGTCTAATTTCTTGGTTGAAACTGAGCATGCGGACGTGGCATTCCTACCTGTACAGAACCACCGCTTATCGCCGGCCGCTGCGAGGATGCCTGCAAGCGCTGCCGATCTTCATCGCTTGCTCCCTTCTCGATTGACTTCATTCACTTCCCTGGCAAAAATTGAGGGCGAATCATTAGGTTCAATCCTCCCACAATTGGGTTGCGAATTCTAGAGGAACAATCCCTAGAAGTATGAGATGGCTCGCAGAGGCATGCAATGGTGTAGCCGGACCGCAGAAGTTGATGGTGGCACATGATGGTAGTGGACACTAAGATCGATGGAGTTAGAAGACAGAAAGAAGGAGGCGAGATGAGTACATACTTAATGGGATTACTGGTGGAATTGGAAGAGGAACGGCCTGGGGAAAGAAGAAGACTAAAGAACCATGCATGCATGCACGCACAGCAGGAAACCCGTGTTGGTAGAAGTTGTATCGCAGGATTTGATGGAATTTCCTAAGGTGGAATATGTGGGGCATGATGATTATTATTTTTGTATGAGGTGGCATATGTGTGGGACATGTATGATGACTTGGATAATTTGCATGTGAAGAGAAATATGATAGTGGGGTGTGGGACATGTATGATGACTTGGATAGCTTGCATGCCAACAGAAATAGTTTAGTGGGGATGAACTATTTAGGTATTATAGATTTGGAAATGGCTACAACTTTTGCCAATCGGTGGGCATGCACATGGTAGGCATCCATGCCATGTTTGAAGGAAAAGAGTATTTAGAATCATAATTTGAATAGGCACTCTAACCGTTATTTCAAATTTTAACATAATTAATAAATATAAAAGGATAAAATTAAAAACAGTACATGGTTTTCCAGATAATATTTGATGGAAAAAGAACTTAAAATCATAATTTAATTTTTTTTCCAAAAACTGTTTTTTTGGTGTTCCAAATAATATTTCAAATTTTTGCACTGGTTTCAAAAAGAATAATAATATTTTAAAGGAGAAAACAAATAACGTAAAAAAGAATAATAATATTTTAAAGAAGAATAACAAAAACTACAAAAATAACGCTTAGGCCTTGGCCCAACTAGGCGACAGTATGGCTCCTGTCGGACGCATGTTCGGAATTTGTAAAAGTATTTGCATTTTTTAAAATTTGTTCACATTTTCGACCAATGTTTGGAAATTTCAAAAGTTGTTCACGTTACAAAAAAATTGTTGAAATTTTAAAACATGTTCATGTTTTCAAATTTTGGTCTAATTTCAAAAGTATGTTCACGCTTTTCCAAAAAATCAAAAATTAAAATGCATTATTATTTTCGTTTTTTGTTGACATGTTAAAAAAAATCAGGATTTCAAGAATGTTCTGGTTTTCAAAAAAAATTCACACATCGAAAAAAAGTTTGATTCTTTCAAATTTTGTCGGAGTTTCTAAAAAATTTGTCTTGTTTTGAAGTTTATAGCTTTACTTTCTAGATAATATATATATATATGTATATAGGGAAAATCCATCCTACCAACCGGTGGTAGTTACCCCATATATCTCATATACTACCAAGTGGTACTATATATATACTATTTTATTATTTTAAATATGTTCATATACTATATCTAAGATATTTCAAAGCAAGTTACGTGAAAAAAATTGCATATGAGCCCATAGTTTTAGTTATATTTATGAAATACGTACATATTTGTACGTAAAAAAAAGCATACTCAAAAAATGGTACATACTACCTAAAAATTAGTATATATACTACCTAATCATTGTTATATACTACATACTACACGTACATACTCTCGGTTTCGACAGATAATACATACAATATACAAAACGCAAGTGGTGGTAACTACCACTGCTTGCAGGAAACATTTGTCCTATGTATATATAATATATATATACACAACCCGAATATTGATAGAAATCCCAAGAATAGATATGCTATTGATAAGGTATTATCAATTATATAGGCAAGGAAGACCCCCTGTAAAAAAATTAAATAAATAAAAAAATAAAAAAAATGAAAAAGCAATGTTGAATATTTAAGCAAGTTAAATCAAAAATAAATGAAGCAATGCTGAAGCAGCCTTGGCATGTATGTACGCATACACTGCCACAATGATTCTTGAAGGCAGAATAAGCTCTGAAGGCTAATCGCATGAAGATCTGTATAGCCGAAGAGCGAAGACTGGTACACAGAGGCCAGTCAATTATTTACCGAGAGACAATGCCACGTGAAGAAAGCAAAGATTCCTGAAGATTGAAGATTGTCGGCACTCTCTCTCTCGCACTTTCCTATATTATTAGAAGGACACGCTTGTACCCTAGTAGGATTTTTCTATATTATTAGAAGGACACGCATGTACCCTAGTAGGACACGCGTGCATACTACCGTGTGTAAAATAAGTGAAGAAAGACTCCTGAAGGCCTCCCTGGCAGCCACCCCCCGCGGCTATAAAAGGAGACGCTGGGCTCAAGAACACAACACAAGACGGGAGAGCACGAAGCACTCAAAGCATCAAAACTCTCCACCAGAGCACCGTTTCCTTCGTCGTTTAGCCACCACCACTGCTAGTAGAATAGCCAAGAAGGCGCTTCGATCGCCAAGAGTTTGAAGGTAATTTCCTACTTGTGTGTAATCCCTTCGGGACCTCCCGAAAGGGAAAACCATATGTAAATTATGTTGTGGAAATGATGTAGTTTCTTGGTCTCACTTAGTATTTTTATTTATGAATTTATGGGACGAGTTCTTATGCTAGGGATCCTATAGGAGAAACCTCTACGTGTGTAGTTCTCTGTGTAGCCCAGAGTGGCGTTTGAATGAGAACCTTGTGGCCGTAGAGAAGTGTTCCCTTCGGGTGGAACTGCCTGGGAAGACGATAGGAATTTACCCCATAAATTTGCAATTAAAACTGCTAAGTGAACTAACTAGCTACATCTGATACAACATAATGATAAATATGGTGAGTACTGAGTAGGATTTTACACCTCTGCGCACACCGTCGGACGAATTGTTGGCCTCGCCAGCCCAGAATAGATCCTATATCAAATAAATAATCAAGTTAGAACGTGAAGGTAATCATATTGAATTAAATATTACTGTGAATAGTGAAGCACTATTCCAAATAGCGTACTAAATAGTAAATACTATTGTGAATAGTGCCCTACCTAGTGAACAGTAAATACTATTCAAGATAAAAAGCATACATGTCTACCACTTTCACCTAATCCCATATTAACCTAATCAAAATCTAATCTCATATTAAGCTAAATAAAGTCATTTAATGTAATATTCCCTATATTGTTGGTATCAGGTCCAGTGTTTAATTATTGAAAGGTTAAAATACTAAGGAAAATCTAAATATAAGGTGTAGAGTAAATCCCTCTGAAGAGCAAATTTGGCATACATCTCATAGCCAGTTAAATACAGTCGTCGATTTGATATATAATTTTTACATATCTTGGGGAAAAAGACAAGATAATTTAGACCAAAAATTTGAAAGTTTATTCAAAGAATACCAAAAGCTTGCTGATAATTATTCAGGGTTGAATAATAAAATTGATCTAGCTTTACATAAGCTAGAGGAAGCAAAAGCAAGACAGAATACAGTTTGCAAGAATAACGATTATATTAAAGAGGAAGTGCTATCGATAGGCCGCTACCTAAGTAAAGGCAAAGAGTCACTCCCACGCACTGAATCAAGACAAGATATACTTGAAATAAAAAGTTGGTGCAAGAGGTTAAAACTTTGATTATCTCATAATTATATGACTGAATATACTCAAGCATTAAACGAAGTAGTAAAATACCTGTCACCTCCTGTCGGTTCTCCGATCACGACTCCCCAAAAGAAGATTCCAAAGTAATAATAAGACGAAATAACACAATCATCCAACTATTAATTCAAGTATTAGATAAGCTAAAAAGTGTTCAAAGCAACAAAGAAATTGTGCTATCATCATCTGGAATAGTTTCCTCTACTAGAAATATTAATTCAGAAAAATGGACGTATCTAAAGGTTTCCTTAGAAGAGACAAAACTCTCCAATTAGTAAGGCAAGATTCAAGACCTCTAGCCATGAAGCATAGATTATCATGCAATGCTGATGATATTGATAGTATTGAAGAAGTTATAGATATACAAAGAGATCTAGAAAGATATCAAAAAGATACCCTAAGAAAAATAAAGCCGCAACAAGTATATCATATGGGTATGTTTGAAAGTAAGAGTGGTCTATACAGAATATATCGAGAAGTAGAATTAAGTGTGTTAACACATCCGGTAGATTTAAGAATTGTAAGCAAAAATATTGAAAATGAATTAAAATATTGTGGTTACAAATATATTCATCAAGGCATGTATATCATACGAGTCAAAGGTATGACAAGGAAGAAATTAGGTGCGAAGGTTTTGATAACTTTACTAGACAGAAGATGGGAATCTGTAGACAAAGCAGCATTAGGATTTTTGGAAGGAGACATGAATGAAAATAGATTAATAACCTATATAGCTCGAGACCTAATGATGCCCGTAAAAGAATTTATTGAAAAAATGAGTTTTGGTTTCCAAACTAAAGGTTATGAAGATTTTAAAGGAACAAATTTGTTAGTAAGTGTAGAATTTATAGGAAGGCTCACTAATAGAAGTAGCTCCAGATATAGAGTAAATGTGAATGACGTAGTTGATAGTATATATGCAATCAAAAGGTATAAAGTGTATGAATCCTCTTAAAATTGGTTCTGAAGAAAGAGCTGGAGAAGAATGGAAGATAGGTGAATTAATAGAGAAAAAAGAGTTAAAGCAACCTGAAAACTACATAAGTATGAACTATAAAGCTGCATCAGTAGAAGACTCTGAATCTTTTATGTCAGAATCACAAATTAATGATGATAAAAATAAAGGTATATCTGAATGCATGGAAAAGGCTGATTTAGAAGATGCAATAATTCATTGGGAAAAGAAGCTAAAACATATTGAATGGGAATATAGTCATTCTATGACAAAGGATTGGCCTAAAATTAGAGAAAGAGAACTATTTATCATTAGAAAAATTGCAACGTTAAAGAAACAAAAAAATGATAAAAAGTTTGTCACTAGTAGTCCAACCATGGAAGATAAAATTATAGAATCTGCAGAAAGAAAAGCAAAGGCTATTATTAATAAAAATGCTATCATTAATAATAATAATAAAGATAAGAATATTGTTCAAAAAGAAGAAGTTGTTTGTGAAGAAGAGCAATGGGATATCAATAATAAGTTATTATTAGAAAGTTATGAGGAGGAGGAGGAAGAATTAATAAAAGAAATGTGGTTAGAAGATGAAAGATATGATGATTCAGAACAAAATAGGGATTTCTGTAACTCACTAGATGATGTGAGACTGCATAATTTAGACAATGCAATGGAAGCCATGGAAGTAGAAAATAGTGGAAAAACAAGAAGGGGATATGGAGAATCATCTGTAAAAAGAGAAGGAGAAAGAGAGAGACCTACCAGATCAGCTGGACAATGGCCTCCCGAAAAAGATGATTATCAACCTACATATATCCCAGGACAATATAGATATATGGGTACTAAAAGAAGAGATTTTGAAAAACCAGTGCAATTTCAGAATTATAAGAATGATGGCGCTATATTAAACCTAGCAGCTCATGATCCAATAGATTGGCCTAATATAATCAGCATATGGAAAGGTTTAATAGTACAAAAATAGATACAAAATCAGTATAATATAGGCACTAAGGTAGAAGATATGTTAACATATCTTGAAACATTTTTAGGAGAATCTGTAAAAGTTCTATGGGAACAATGGGTAGAGTCATACCCTAGTCAATATGAAGAATTAAAAAGGGCAGGAAGTAACCCTAATAACTTTGCGAATGTTATCTCAAATATGATCATAGCAGAAGATCCAGAATTAGGACATACCTCACTGCAAAATGAAAGGTTAAGAGAAATAGAAAAATTAACATTAACTAGCTGGAAAGGTATTAAAGAATTTTCCAAGCATTATTTGTATAATGCTACTACTCCTAAACAAGGTTTTAATGTAGGTGTAGTAGAAAGATATTTTAATAAGTTGACCGATCCTCTAGGTTCCATAATATTTGAGGAGTATAAAAAAGAAACAGGAGGAAATGTGGTAAATATATCCGAAGCCATAACATTTGTTTTCAAACAGCTAAGAAAGGTATGTACTAGCATTCAAGCCCAAAGATCTATGAAAAATCAGATTACAATTTTTGCAATAACATTGTTCAAATACCACTAACATATGGAGAAGAAAGGCATAGGAAAAACAAATATTATAGACCACAAAGGAGAGATAATAGAAATTTTAGAACAAAGAAAAGATATTTCTTAAGAAGGTCAGACAATAGAGCCCCATTCTTGCATAAAAGAAATGTAAGAAGATATAATCCTAAGAAAACCTATGATAAAACATGCATGTGTTTCATATGTAACTCTCCTGATCACTTAAGTAGAACTTGTCCTAATAAAGACCAGAAAAGATACTCTAGCAAATATGAAGAACAAGAGAGAGTATTAATTATAGATAGCATTAATGAGAATATATTAGTATGTGATGATGAAATAAAAGACGATGAGTCAATATATTCAATTATAGAGACAGATGAAGTAGAAAATGAGGCTCCAGAACATGAATCAAGTGAAGATGAAATAGACCTAATAGATGAATTAGCCGGTTTAAAAATTGAAATGATGAACCAAGTAGATTGTGAACATGATTGGATTAGAGGAAAAGGTGATTATAACATAAAATGTGCTTTCTGTATATATTACCCAAGCCAAGATAATAGGTTCACATGTAGCTTGTGTTTAAAACAAGCATGTGCCTCATGTCTAAGAGCCAATAATCAAAATTGGAGACAGGAAATAGAATTAGAACCAGAAGAACGGATATTATCCAGTAGGGTTACAAATTTAGAAAATAGAATAAATAAGCTAGAAGCAGAGTTAGAAAAACTTAAAGATGAGTTAGGAAATGATAAGAAGGAAGACAATAATGTAGCTAAAATCACGGAAATGAAAGAGCAAATGGTAACAGTAAGGGATAAAAAAGGAGACAAACTAATACAATTGAAAGATGCAATTACTAGTTTTGGGAATAAATATATTGTTCGATTACCATTCAAAGAAGTGTTAGGAATAAGGATTCCAGTTAGGATTGTTCTTAAGCCAAATATTTCATATAAAATATTGGCACTATTAGATACTGGTTGCACTAAGATCATCATCCATGATAAATATTTTATGAGATGTCCCGAAATAGTTGAAACTATAGATGATAATAAAGCTGAAGTATCTACCGATATGTCAGGAATAAAGAAGATACATATTCAGCTAGCATATAATATTTAAGCTTACATAAATGGCACAAAATATATAATAGATGAAATTACAATAAGAGATTTGTCAGTAATAAATAATGACATGATAATAGGGTTAAGATTTTTACAACAACCTGTACAAACCACAATCATACATGAAGAAAGGGTAACATTTATCCCTTATCAAGATAATGTTCCATACATATCTGAAGTAAGAAAACAAAGAAAGTCCTTACAAAATGTAGAGATATCTAATTTAGATGATGAATATGGCACAAGTCCAGATCCCCTTGAATTCTGTAAAGACGAAGAACTTAGTGAGACCATAGAAGAATTTCATATAGAAAATACATGTACAGAACGCATTGGGTTACAATCATTCTCTCCAAATTGGTATAGAGATATATAATCTAAAAAGGATATAGATAAGATTGTGCAAAGACTAGAAAGCATACAAATTATTGGAGAAATACCGATGAAACATTGGGATAAGCACTCTATAGTTTGCATAATAAATATCATAAATCCAGATTATATAATTAAGTCAGGACCAATAGAAGCTACTCCAAAAGATATTGAAGAGTTATTAAAGTTAAAGGCTATAAGAGAAAGCAGAAGCCCTCATCGGTCCGCTGCATTCATAGTTAGAAATCATGCTGAAGAAGTTAGAGGTAAATCTAGAATGGTAATTAATTTTAAAAGGCTTAATGATAATACAGTTGACGATGCATACAACATACCTAATAAGCAGGAATGGATTAACAGAATACAAGGAAGTAAATATTTCTCTAAATTCGACTTAAAGGCAGGATTTTGGCAAGTAAAAATGGCTGAAGAATCTATTCCCTGGACAGCATTTACTTGTCCACAAGGCCATTATGAATGGCTAGTAATGCCATTAGGTCTAAAGAATGCGCCTGCATTATTTCAAAGAAAAATGCAAAATATATTTAATGAGAATCAAGCATTTATATTGGTATACGTAGATGATTTGTTAGTATTCTCAAAATCATACAAAGAGCATATAGCCCATCTTGAAGTGTTCTTTAGAAAGGTAGAACAAAATGGGCTCATACTATCTAAAAAGAAGATGGAAATTTGCAAAGAGAAAATAAATGTCCTTGGTCATGAAATAGGAGAAGGAAAGATATATCTACAAGATCTGCAAAGAAAATATTAGAGTTTCCTGATAATATGAGTGATAAAAAGGTTTTACAGCAATTCTTAGGAATTTTAAACTATGCGCGAAACTATATAGATAACTTAGCAAAGCTAGCAGGACCTTTATATGCTAAATTAAGAAAAAATGGTCAAAGATACTTCAATTCTGAAGATATAAAATTAGTAAAGGCCATCAAAGAAAAAGTCAAGAATTTAAAACCCCTAGAATTGCCTCTAGAAGACAATTATTTTATAATTGAGACAGATGCATCTAAGGTAGGATGGGGTGTGATACTAAAAGAAAAGCCCAATAAATACTCTCCAAAGGCAGATGAAAAAATATGTAGATATGCTTCAGGAAGTTACAAATTAAAGACGGTAAATAATATTGATAGGGAAATCCTTGCAGTCATAAATGCAATAAATGCATTTAGGCTATATCTAGGATTTAAAGAATTTATAGTGCGAACAGACTGTGAAGCTATATGTCGATATTACAATAAAATTAATAGTAAGAAAAGCTCAACCAGAAGATGGGTCTTATTTGAAGATACCATAGCTGGGAATGGTTATAAAGTTATTTTTGAGCATATTAAGGGGAAGGATAATACCTTACCTGACATATTTTCTCGTGCATCAAATTTGCAGATATGAGGAAAGGATTATTCCACACCAAGGAGGAATACATCTTCTTTGGAGAAGAAAATAGGCTGAAAGTATTTCAACCAAATACATTCAATTTCAAGCCAAAGGCTCATATCAAGCTTGATGAAGTTCAACGCTGCATATTGGATAATTTCTGGTTCCAATATACCACCAAAAGAGAGGAAATGGGATATATGTTATCAATTCTGAATAGCTTGGCAGAATATTTTAGCAAACTAAACAAAAAATTGCCAAAGCCAGAAAAGACTGAAATACCAAAAGGAGAAACACTATATCTTATATTTGATGGAAATAAACATGGCATATATTTGGAATGGGAAAATATCACGCTTGAAAAATTAGATGCAAAAAGAAAAGGACAAGATTTAACATTCAAAAGATATTATAGTATAGATGATGCCTTACTTTGGGCAAAAAAGGTATTAGGACCAGATTATTATATTGACCCAAAGGCTAAAGATTATATCCAAATGAGAAGAGGCATACCTGCTTCACCAACTCCCACAAAGAGGGAGGCATCAAGCTCAAAAAATATAAAGAAGGAAGAATCTCCAAAATATAAGACATATCAAGAATGCCTTCTAAAGGGGCTTGACCGTTTAGACAGTGAATACATAGATCAAGAAATGGATAAAAGATTTGAAGAATTTTCAAAAATAATGAAAAAAGAATTGAAAGAAGAAATATTAAAAGAATTAAGGCATGAAATAAACGAAAAATTTGAAGAAATAAAGAAAGAATGCGATCAAAAATATGATTTCGATATGTTAAATGATGATGATGATCATATGGACATAGCAGGGCATGGGCAGCGACCTGAATAAAGCCCAAGTTGCCTATATTGATATTGCTATCAATTATTCGGGCACGGAGGACTATACCCGACCCGAATATTGATAGAAATTCCAAGAATAGATATTTTAAATAATGATAAGGTATTATCATTCATATGGGCAGGGAAGACCCCCTGAAAAAATTGAAAAAAAATGAATAAGTAATGTTGAATATTTAAGCAAGTTAAATTAAAAATAAATGAAGTAATGCTGAATATTTAAGCAGCCTTGGCATGTATGTACGCATACACTGGCACAAGGATTCTTGAAGGCAGAAAAAGCTCTGAAGGCTAATCGCATGAAGATCTGTATGGCCGAAGAACAAAGACTGGTACACAAAGGCCAGCCAATTATTCACCGAGAGAAAATGCCACGTGAAGAAAGCAAAGATTCCTAAAGATTGAAGTTTGTCGGCACTCTCTCTCGCACTTTTCTATATTATTAGAAGGACACGCATGCACCCTAATAGGACACGCGTGCATACTACCGTGTGTAAAATAAGTGAAGGAAGGCTCCTGAAGGCCTCCCTTGCAGCCATCCCTCGCGGCTATAAAAGGAGACGCTGGGCTTAAGAAGAGAACACAAGACGGGAGAGCACGAAGCACTCAGAGCATCAAAACTCTCCACCAGAGCACCGTTTCCTTCGTAGTTTAGCCACCACCACTGCTAGTAGAATAGCCAAAAAGGTGCTTCGATCGCCAAGAGTTTGAAGGTAATTTCCTAGTTGTGTGTAATCCCTTCGGATGTAACTTTTCGAGTAGATGATTTTTCATATAAAAGCTTTTTCATCCGAGTTCGTATGCAAAAGTTATGCACATTTTACAAATTCCAGAGACATTTTGCAAATAAAGTCGAAATTCATGTTTGTAAATTTTCCCAACAACTAGACCACATATCACATGGGAAACTTATTTTATTTTATTTTTTTGACATTTCCATCATTTTTTTGTTTTTTCTAAAACTGAAAAGGCGGTCCACCGGGGGGGGGGGGGTAGAGTTTGAAAATGGGACCTTTAGTACCGGTTCGTGCCATGAACCGGTACTAATGCCTCAAAGCCCATTAGTACCGGTTGGTGGCACCAACCAGGACTAAAGGTCTAAAGGGCCAGGTGAACCGGGACTAATGCCTTAGCCGCACGAACCGGGACGAATGCTCACATTAGTCCCGGTTCGTGACTGAACCGGGACTAATGTGAATACTGCCCTATGACCAAAGCCCTGTTTTCTACTGGTGGCGATGAACAACTAGCCGAAAAGTTCGATTTGTCCACTCAACGATGGAAGCACACATATATAATTTGTTTGGACAAATGCCCTAGGGGACTTCGTCCATGACGTGAAAGGAGCCTCCTTTCGAATTAAGCACAAAAAAGAACCAACCAGGAACTGATCTTCCTTTTTAGATCCATAATTATCATTCCCTTGTCTAATTTCTTGGTTGAAACTGAGCATGCAGACGTGGCATTCCTACCTATACAGAACCACCGCTTACAGCCGGCCGCTGCGAGGATGCCTGCAAGCGCTGCCGATCTTCATCGCTTGCTCCCTTCTCGATTGACTTCATTCACTTCCCTGGCAAAAATTGAGGGCGAATCATTAGGTTCAATCCTCTCACAATTGGGTTGAGAATTCTAGAGGAACAATCCCTAGAAGTATGAGATGGCTCGTAGAGGCATGCAATGGTGTGGCCGGACTGTAAAAGTTGATGGTGGCACATGATGGTAGTGGACACTAAGATCGATGGAGTTAGAAGACAGAAAGAAGGAGGCAAGATGAGTACATACTTAATGGTGATTACTGGTGGAATTGGAAGAGGAACGGCCTGGGGAAAGAAGAAGACTAAAGAACCATGCATGCATGCACGCACAGCAGGAAACCCGTGTTGGTAGAAGTTGTATCGCAGGATTTGATGGAATTTCCTAAGGTGGAATATGTGGGGCACGATGATTATTATTTTTGTATGAGGTGGCATATGTGTGGGACATGTATGATGACTTGGATAATTTGCATGTGAAGAGAAATATGATAGTGGGGTGTGGGACATGTATGATGACTTGGATAGCTTGCATGCCAACAGAAATAGTTTAGTGGGGATGACTATTTAGGTATTATAGATTTGGAAATGGCTACAACTTTTGCCAATCGGTGGGCATGCACATGGTAGGCATCCATGCCATGTTTGAAGGAAAAGAGTATTTAGAATCATAATTTGAGTAGGCACTCTAACCGTTATTTCAAATTTTAACATAATTAATAAATATAAAAGGATAAAATTAAAAACAGTAAATGGTTTTCCAGATAATATTTGATGGAAAAAGAACTTATAATCATAATTTAATTTTTTTTCTTAAAACTATTTTTTTGGTGTTCCAAATAATATTTCAAATTTTTGCACTGGTTTCAAAAAGAATAATAATATTTTAAAGGAGAAAACAAATTAACGTAAAAAGAATAATAATATTTTAAAGAAGAATAAAAAAAACTACAAAAATAATGCTTAGGCCTTGGCCCAACTAGGCGACAGTATGGCTCCTGTCGGACGCATGTTGGGAATTTGTAAAAGTATTTGCATTTTTTAAAATTTGTTCACATTTTCGACCAATGTTTCGAAATTTCAAAAGTTGTTCACGTTACAAAAAAATTGTTGAAATTTGAAAACATGAAACATGTTCATGTTTTCAAATTTTGGTCTAATTTCAAAAGTATGTCCACGCTTTTCCAAAAAATCAGAAATTAAAATGCATTATTATTTTCGTTTTTTGTTGACATGTTAAAAAAATCAGGATTTCAATAATGTTCTGGCTTTCAGAAAAATTTCACACATCGAAAAAAAGTTTGCTTCTTTAAAATTTTGTCGGAGTTTCTAAAAAATTTGTCTTGTTTTGAAAAAGGATCGTGTCTTAAACATATATATTTGATTTTTGTGTGTTTTTTATAATTTTTTTTTGGAAATTTCAATTTTTTCTTGCATTTTGATAAACTTTTCAGTATTAGAATTTTTTTATATATTTCAAAAAATGTTCAGGATCGGTAAAGTTGTTCATATTTTTGGAAAAAATGTTTTTTGGAATTTCGGAAATTCTTCAAAATTTAGAGAAAAGCGGAGAGTTTCAAAAAATATTTGCTTTTTCCAAAAGGTGTTCGACATTCACATTTTATGAAAACTTTTGATGTTTTTTCAAATATGTTTTTATATATGAATGCTGCTGTGTGTTCTTATATAATTCGCGCTATATGAAATCACAAACAGGTGTTGGGTCGAGTGGCAAGCAGCATGCGCTAATTGTGCACGGTCCCAATTTTAAGTCCTTGTTATCTCTCTTTTCGCAGTATTTATATTCTACATAAAATGGACATACGTGACTTAATAGGCCGGTCGAGGCGCGCAAGCACCAAATCAGAGAGCCTTGTACATGGCATCTCTATGGCATATACGTTGTGAAATGTTCATATTGGCATTTATACATTTATTAGTGAGGGGGGCTGTACCGAAGCGGACTTTTTAGCTGATTGTTCTATGCAAAATAATTGTATACTCCCTCTGAGTTCTGGAATCGAAAAAGAGAAAACCTAGAAATAATTTTCTCTGGAGAGAGAAAGTAACCAGACAACGTTTGCTGTAATCGTCAAAAACGTGCTTTTACTTTTTCTCAGCGGGAGCCGCTTGGCCATATGAGCATTGAGCGAACGACAGCACGTATGGGGAGCGGGAGGCGCGTATGGTGGCTTCCATCAACGTACTCCACGACCGAGGCAATTAACCACGGTGGCGATAGGCTACCGCTACACATGCACCACCCACATAAATTCAATTTGATGCGGTAATTAATCACCTAATTAACTTTATATACAATTTCCTAGACACTTTGGACTTCTTGGCTTCTCCCAGAAATAACGTCACCGGCTGCGCGACGCTCCCCCGACTGCCCAACTACCAACTTTACTCCAATCCTGTGACACTTGTGATTACTATAAGAGCCTCACGGCCTCCCTGATCTGCCATTCTCTACCTCCACTCTACCGTAAAAAACTCGCCATGTCCAACGCTGCTGCATCCGCCATCGGTGCCACAAGCGGCGACGAGCCGTCGCTGACCGCATCAACCATCGACGCCCAGGCCGTCGGATCCCACATTCTCCGCATCAACGGCTACTCCTACACCATGGGGCTCGGCACTGGCAAATTCATCACCTCGGAGTGTTTCACCGTCGGAGGCCATCGCTGGTGTCTGAAATACTTCCCCGACGGTACCCAAAAGGGCTATCCAGCTTCGATATCCATCTTCCTGTGTCTTGTTCACACTGCTTTGGATGAAGTCAAGGCCAAATTCACAATTAGTTTGCTCGATCAGGCCGGGAACCCCGTGCCGTCTTACATCCGTCACGGCGGTATGTGGACGTTCTCCCACAAGCAAGGTGGTAATGCTGCGCGGGGCTACAGTGATTTCATCGAGAGGAGCGACTTGGAGAATCATTACGTGAAGGACGATGTTTTGAGTGTCAGGTGTGATGTGGCCGTGCCACTAGGGAAAACGGTCACCAAGGCCATCCTGGTTTCCGCAGTTCGTCGTGGCGTTTGAACTGGCCGGTGGGATCCTTGGGTTCGATCGGTTGTGCACGATATCATGAGTGTGGAGGCAATGTTGCTATGTCTCTTTTTTATCTTCTACTGTTATTACTTCTGTTTAAGTGGGAATGTTTGCTTAAGCACAGTTGTGCACGTCGTTTGGTCATCGGGTCTGTAATGGAATCATCGAACTTATAAGATGAATGTCTGAGTCGTTTCGTTTTTAACTTTTCTCAGCTTTGTGTGTTTCAGTGTTTAAACTGAACCTTTGTAGAGTGTCGTCGTATTATGTCGAGTTTGGCAGAAATTTGTCTTTGTAATCGCCTATGCATGTCAATGAAAACCAGCAAAAATAGTTCAACTTTGTGTTAATGGAGTACTGGACTAGCTGGTTTGTTTTCCACTGCGTTTCACGGAGCAAGCTGGCAACGTCCAGGCCTATCTGGCTATGCCAGCATCGAGCAGCGGGAGCAGCACTCCCAGCACTGCATATGCCTCCGGTCTTCATCTGACTCTGACCTGCACTGTTCTTTTTTAAAATTAGACTCAAATTTGAAATGTTATAATACAGAAAAGAAAGAGCTACCATTTCTGAAATTTGTATAAAATGTTGACTGAACCATAAGCAAGTACTACAAATTAGAGTTTGAAGCTTAAACAAGTCCAAGTATAAATTTATATTTTTTTTAAGTTTATAGCTTTACTTTCTATATATATATATATATATATATATAGGAAAATCCATCCTACCACCCGGTGGTAGTTACCCCACATATCTCATATACTACCAAGTGGTACTATATATATACTATTTTATTATTTTAAATATGTTCATATACTATATCTAAGATATTTCAAAGCAAGTTACGTGAAAAAATTGCATATGAGCCCATAGTTTTTGTTATATTTATGAAATACGTACATATTTATACGTAAAAAGAGCATACTCAAAAAATGGTACATACTACCTAAAAATTAGTACATATATACTACCTAATCACTGTTATATACTACATACAATACGTACATACTCTCGGTTTCGACAGATAGTACATACAACATACAAAACGGAAGTGATGGTAACTACCACTGCTTGTACGAAACATTTGTCCTATGTATATATATAATATATATATATACCCAACCCGAATATTGATAGAAATTCCAAGAATAGATATGCTATTGATAAGGTATTATCAATCATATGGGCAAGGAAGACCCCCTGTAAAAAAATTAAATAAATAAAAAAAAAATGAATAAGCAATGTTGAATATTTAAGCAAGTTAAATTAAAAATAAATGAAGCAATGCTGAAGCAGCCTTGGCATGTATGTACGCATACACTGCCACAAGGATTCTTGAAGGCAGAAGAAGCTCTGAAGGCTAATCGCATGAAGATCTGTATGGCCGAAGAGCGAAGACTGGTACACAGAGGCCAGTCAATTATTCACCCAGAGACAATGCCACGTGAAGAAAGCAAAGATTCCTGAAGATTGAAGATTGTCGGCACTCTCTCTCGCACTTTCCTATATTATTAGTAGGACATGCTTGTACCCTAGTAGGATTTTTCTATATTATTAGAAGGACACGCATGTACCCTAGTAGGACACGCGTGCATACTACCATGTGTAAAATAAGTGAAGGAAGACTCCTGAAGGCCTCCCTGGCAGCCACCCCCCGCGGCTATAAAAGGAGACGCTGGGCTCAAGAACACAACACAAGACGGGAGAGCACGAAGCATGTACCCTAGTAGGACACGCGTGCATACTACCGTGTGTAAAATAAGTGAAGGAAGACTCCTGAAGGCCTCCCTGGCAGCCACCCCCCGCGGCTATAAAAGGAGACGCTGGGCTCAAGAACACAACACAAGACGGGAGAGCACGAAGCACTCAGAGCATCAAAACTCTCCACCAGAGCACCGTTTCCTTCATAGTTTAGCCACCACCACTGCTAGTAGAATAGCCAAGAACGCGCTTCAATCGCCAAGAGTTTGAAGGTAATTTCATACTTGTGTGTAACCCCTGCGGGGCCTCCCGAAAGGGAAAACCATATGTAAATTATGTTGTGGAAATGATATAGTTTCTTGGTCTCACTTAGTATTTTTATTTATGAATTTATGGGACGAGTTCTTATGCTAGGGATCTTATAGGAGAAACCTCTACGTGTGTAGTTCTCTGTGTAGCCCAGAGTGGCGTTTGAATGAGAACCTTGTGGTCATAGAGAAGTGTTCCCTTCGGGTGGAACTGCCTGGGAAGACGATAGGAATTTACCCCATAAATTTGCAATTAAAACTGGTAAGTGAACGTAACTAGCTATATCTGAGACAACATAATGATAAATATGGTGAGTACTGAGTAGGATTTCACACTTCTGCGGACACCGTCGGACGAATTGTTGGCCTCGCCAGCCCAGATTAGATCCTATATCAAATAAATAATCAAGTTAGAACGTTCTGACTTGATTATTTATTCAATATGATTACCTTCACGTTCTAACTTGATTATTTATTTGATACAGGATCTATTCTGGGCTGGCGAGGCCAACAATTCGTCCGACACTTCTACTGAGTACTCACCATATTTATCATTATGTTGTATCAGATGTAGCTAGTTACGTTCACTTAGCAGTTTTAATTGCAAATTTATGGGGTAAATTCCTATCGTCTTCTCAAGCAGTTCCATCCGAAGGGAACACTTCTCTACGACCACAAGGTTCTCATTCAAACGCCACTCTGGGCTACACAGAGAACTACACACGTAGAGGTTTCTCCTATAGGATCCCTAGCATAAGAACTCGTCCCATAAATTCATAAATAAAAATACTAAGTGAGACCAAGAAACTACATCATTTCCACAACATAATTTACATATGGTTTTCCCTTTCGGGAGGCTCCGAAGGGATTACACACAACTAGGAAATTACCTTCAAACTCTTGGCGATCGAGGCGCCTTCTTGGCTATCCTACTAGAAGTGGTGGTGGCTACACTACGAAGGAAACGGTGCTCTGGTGGAGATTTTTGATGCTCTGAGTGCTTCGTGCTCTCCCGTCTTGTGTTCTCTTCTTGAGCCCAGCATCTCCTTTTATAGCCGCGAGGAATGGCTGCAAGGGAGGCCTTCGGGAGCCTTCCTTCACTTATTTTACATACGGTAGTATGCACGCGTGTCCTACTAGGATACATGCGTGTCCTTCTAATAATATAGAAAAGTGCGAGAGAGAGTGCCGACAAACTTCAATCTTCAGGAATCTTTGCTTTGTTCACGTGGCATTGTCTCTCGGTGAATAATTGGCTGGCCTTTGTGTACCAGTCTTTGTTCTTCAGCCATACAGATCTTCATGCGATTAGCCTTCAGAGCTTCTTCTGCTTTCAAGAATCCTTGTGCCAGTGTATGCGTACATAAATGCCAAGGCTGCTTAAATATTCAGCATTGCTTCATTTATTTTTAGTTTAACTTGGTTAAGTATTCAACATTACTTATTCATTTTTTTTCAATTTTTTTCAGGAGGTCTTCCCTGCCCATATGATAGATAATACCTTATCAATATTTAAAATATCTATTCTTGGAATTTCTATCAATATTCGGGTCGGGTATAGTGCTCTGATACCAACAATATAGGGAATATTAAATTAAATGACTTTATTTAGCTTAATATGAGATTAGATTTTGATTAGATTAATATGGGATTAGGTGAAAGTGGTAGACAGGTATGCTTTTTATCTCGAATAGTATTTACTGTTCACCAGGTAGGGCACTATTCACAATAGTATTTACTATTTAGTACATTATTTGGAATAGTGCTTCACTATTCACAGTAATATTTAATTTAATATGATTACCTTCGCATTCTAACTTGATTATTTATTTGATATAGGATCTATACTGGGCTGGGGAGGCCAACAATTCGTCCGACGGTGTGCACAGAGGTGTAAAACCCTACTCAGTACTCACCATATTTATCATTATGTTGTATCAGATGTAGCTAGTTACGTTCACTTAGCAGTTTTAATTGCAAATTTATGGGGTAAATTCCTATCGTCTTCCCAGGCAGTTCCACCCGAAGGGAACACTTCTCTACGGCCACAAGGTTCTCATTCAAACGCCACTCTGGGCTACACAGAGAACTACACACGCAGAGGTTTCTCCTATAGGATCCCTAGCATAAGAACTCGTCCCAAAAATTCATAAATAAAAATACTAAGTGAGACCAAGAAACATATCATTTCCACAACATAATTTACATATGGTTTTCCCTTTCGGGAGGCCCCGAAGGGATTACACACAACTAGGAAATTACCTTCAAACTGTTGGCGATCGAAGCGCCTTCTTGGCTATTCTACTAGCAGTGGTGGTGGCTAAACTACGAAGGAAACGGTGCTCTGGTGGAGAGTTTTGATGCTCTGAGTGCTTCGTGCTCTCCTGTCTTGTGTTCTCTTCTTGAACCCAGCGTCTCCTTTTATAGCCGTGAGGGATGGCTGCAAGGGAGGCCTTCGGGAGCCTTCCTTCACTTATTTTACACACGGTAGTATGCACGCGTGTCCTACTAGGGTACATGCGTGTCCTTCTAATAATATAGAAAAGTGCGAGAGAGAGTGCCGACAAACTTCAATCTTCAGGAATCTTTGCTTTGTTCACGTGGCATTGTCTCTCGGTGAATAATTGGCTGGCCTTTGTGTACCAGTCTTTGTTCTTCAGCCATACAGATCTTCATGCGATTAGCCTTCAGAGCTTCTTCTGCTTTCAAGAATCCATGTGCCAGTGTATGCGTACATACATGCCAAGGCTGCTTAAATATTCAGCATTGCTTCATTTATTTTTAATTTAACTTGGTTAAGTATTCAACATTACTTATTCATTTTTTCAATTTTTTTCAGGAGGTCTTCCCTGCCCATATGATTGATAATACCTTATCAATATTTAAAATATCTATTCTTGGAATTTCTATCAATATTCGGGTCGGGTATAGTGCTCTGATACCAACAATATAGGGAATATTAAATTAAATGACTTTATTTAGCTTAATAGGAAATTAGATTTTGATTAGGTTAATATGGGATTAGGTGAAAGTGGTAGACAGGTATGCTTTTTATCTCGAATAGTATTTACTGTTCACTAGGTAGGGCACTATTCACAATACTATTTACTATTTAGTACACTATTTGGAATAGTTCTTCACTATTCACAGTAATATTTAATTCAGTATGATTAGCTTCACATTCTAACTTGATTATTTATTTGATATAGGTTCTATTCTGGGCTGGCGAGGCCAACAATTCGTCCGACGGTGTGCACAGCGGTGTAAAACCCTACTCAGTACTCACCATATTTATCATTATGTTGTATCAGATGTAGCTAGTTACGTTCACTTAGCAGTTTTAATTGCAAATTTATGGGGTAAATTCCTATCGTCTTCCCAGGCAGTTCCACCCGAAGGGAACACTTCTCTACGGCCACAAGGTTCTCATTCAAACGCCACTCTGGGCTACACAGAGAACTACACACGCAGAGGTTTCTCCTATAGGATCCCTAGCATAAGAACTCGTCCCAAAAATTCATAAATAAAAATACTAAGTGAGACCAAGAAACATATCATTTCCACAACATAATTTACATATGGTTTTCCCTTTCGGGAGGCCCCGAAGGGATTACACACAACTAGGAAATTACCTTCAAACTGTTGGCGATCGAAGCGCCTTCTTGGCTATTCTACTAGCAGTGGTGGTGGCTAAACTACGAAGGAAACGGTGCTCTGGTGGAGAGTTTTGATGCTCTGAGTGCTTCGTGCTCTCCTGTCTTGTGTTCTCTTCTTGAACCCAGCGTCTCCTTTTATAGCCGTGAGGGATGGCTGCAAGGGAGGCCTTCGGGAGCCTTCCTTCACTTATTTTACACACGGTAGTATGCACGCGTGTCCTACTAGGGTACATGCGTGTCCTTCTAATAATATAGAAAAGTGCGAGAGAGAGTGCCGACAAACTTCAATCTTCAGGAATCTTTGCTTTGTTCACGTGGCATTGTCTCTCGGTGAATAATTGGCTGGCCTTTGTGTACCAGTCTTTGTTCTTCAGCCATACAGATCTTCATGCGATTAGCCTTCAGAGCTTCTTCTGCTTTCAAGAATCCATGTGCCAGTGTATGCGTACATACATGCCAAGGCTGCTTAAATATTCAGCATTGCTTCATTTATTTTTAATTTAACTTGGTTAAGTATTCAACATTACTTATTCATTTTTTCAATTTTTTTCAGGAGGTCTTCCCTGCCCATATGATTGATAATACCTTATCAATATTTAAAATATCTATTCTTGGAATTTCTATCAATATTCGGGTCGGGTATAGTGCTCTGATACCAACAATATAGGGAATATTAAATTAAATGACTTTATTTAGCTTAATAGGAAATTAGATTTTGATTAGGTTAATATGGGATTAGGTGAAAGTGGTAGACAGGTATGCTTTTTATCTCGAATAGTATTTACTGTTCACTAGGTAGGGCACTATTCACAATACTATTTACTATTTAGTACACTATTTGGAATAGTTCTTCACTATTCACAGTAATATTTAATTCAGTATGATTAGCTTCACATTCTAACTTGATTATTTATTTGATATAGGTTCTATTCTGGGCTGGCGAGGCCAACAATTCGTCCGACGGTGTGCACAGCGGTGTAAAACCCTACTCAGTACTCACCATATTTATCATTATGTTGTATCAGATGTAGCTAGTTACGTTCACTTAGCAGTTTTAATTGCAAATTTATGGGGTAAATTCCTATCGTCTTCCCACGCAGTTCCACCCGAAGGGAACACTTCTCTACGGCCACAAGGTTCTCATTCAAACGCCACTCTGGGCTACACAGAGAACTACACACGCAGAGGTTTCTCCTATAGGATCCCTAGCATAAGAACTCGTCCGATAAATTCATAAATAAAAATGCTAAGTGAGACCAAGAAACATATCATTTCCACAACATAATTTACATATGGTTTTCCCTTTCGGGAGGCCCCGAAGGGATTACACACAACTAGGAAATTACCTTCAAACTCTCGGCGATCGAAGCGCCTTCTTGGCTATTCTACTAGCAGTGGTGGTGGCTAAACTACGAAGGAAACGGTGCTCTGGAGGAGAGTTTTGATGCTCTGAGTGCTTCCCGCTCTCCTGTCTTGTGTTCTCTTCTTGAACCCAGCGTCTCCTTTTATAGCCGCGAGGGATGGCTGCATGGGAGGCCTTCGGGAGCCTTCCTTCACTTATTTTACACATGGTAGTATGCACGCGTGTCCTACTAGGGTACATGCGTGTCCTTCTAATAATAAAGAAAAGTGCGAGAGAGAGTGCCGACAAACTTCAATCTTCAGGAATCTTTGCTTTCTTCACGTGGCATTGTCTCTCGGTGAATAATTGGCTGGCCTTTATGTTCCAGTCTTTGTTCTTCGGCCATACAGATCTTCATGCGATTAGCCTTCAGAGCTTCTTCTGCCTTCAAGAATCCTTGCGCCAGTGTATGCGTACATACATGCCAAGGCTGCTTAAATATTCATCATTGCTTCATTTATTTTTAATTTAACTTGCTTAAGTATTCAACATTACTTATTCATTTTATTTTCAAATTGTTTTCAGGGGGTCTTCCCTGCCCATATGATTGATAATACCTTATCAATATTTAAAATATCTATTCTTGGAATTTCTATCAATATTCGGGTCGGGTATAGTCCTCCGCGCCCGAATAATTGATAGCAATATCAATATAGGCAACTTGGGCTTTATTCAGGTCGCTGCCCATGCCCTGCTATGTCCATATGATCATCATCATCATTTAACATATTGAAATCATATTTTTGATCGCATTCTTTCTTTATTTCTTCAATTTTTTTGTTTATTTCATGCCTTAATTCTTTTAATATTTCTTATTTCAATTCTTTTTTCATTATTTTTGAAAAAATTCAAATCTTTTATCCATTTCTTGATCTATGTATTCACTGTCTAAACGGTCAAGCCCCTTTAGAAGGCATTCTTGATATGTCTTATATTTTGGAGATTATTCCTTCTTTATATTGTTGAGCTTGATGCCTCCCCCTTTGTGGGAGTTGGTGAAGTAGGTATGCCTCTTCTCATTTGGATATAATCTTTAGCCTTTGGGTCAATATAATAATCTGGTCCTAATACCTTTTTCGCCCAAAGTAAGGCATCATCTATACTATAATATCTTTTGAATGTTAAATCTTTTCCTTTTCTTTTTGCATCTAATTTTTCAATCATAAAATTTTCCCATTCCAAATATATGCCAGGTTTATTTCCATCAAGTATAAGATATAGTGTTTCTCCTTTTGGTATTTCAGTCTTTTCTGGCTTTGGCAATTTTTTGTTTAGTTCGCTAAAATATTCTGCCAAGCTATTCAGAATTGATAACATATATCCCATTTCCACTCTTTTGGTGGTATATTGGAACCAGAAATTATCCAATATGCAGCGTTGAACTTCATCAAGCTTGATATGAGCCTTTGGCTTGAAATTGAATGTATTTGGTTGAAATACTTTCAGCCTATTTTATTCTCCAAAGAAGATGTATTCCTCCTTGGTGTGGAATAATCCTTTCCTCATATCTGCAAATTTGATGCACGAGAAAATATGTCAGGTAAGGTATTATCCGTCCCCTTAATATGCTCAAAAATAACTTTATAACCATTCCCAGCTATGGTATCTTCAAATAAGACCCATCTTCTGGTTGAGCTTTTCTTACTATTAATTTTATTGTAATATCGACATATAGCTTCACAGTCTGTTCGCACTGTAAATTCTTTAAATCCTAGATATAGCCTAAATGCATTTATTGCATTTACAACTGCAAGGATTTCCCTATCAATATTATTTACCGTTTTTAATTTGTAACTTCCTGAAGCATATCTGCATATTTTTTTCATCTGCCTTTGGATAGTATTTATTGGGCTTTTGTTTTAGTATTGCACCTAATCCTACCTTAGATGCATCTGTCTCAATTATAAAATAATTGTCTTCTAGAGGCAATTCTTGACTTTTTCTTTGATGGCCTTTATTAATTTTATATCTTCAGAATTGAAGTATCTTTGACCATTTTTTCTTAATTTAGCATATAAAGGTCCTGCTAGCTTTGCTAAGTTATCTATATAGTTTCGCGCATAGTTTAAACTTCCTAAGAATTGCTGTAAAACGTTTTTATCACTCATATTATCAGGAAACCCTAATATTTTCTATGCAAGATGATCTTGTAGATATATCTTTCCTTCTCCTATTTCATGACCAAGGACATTTATTTTCTCTTTGCAAATTTCCATCTTCTTTTTAGATAGTATGAGCCCATTTTGTTCTACCTTTCTAAAGAACACTTCAAGATGAGCTATATGCTCTTTGTATGATTTGGAGAATACTAACAAATCATCTACGTATACCAATATAAATGCTTGATTCTCATTAAATATATTTTGCATTTTTCTTCGAAATAATGCAGGCGCATTCTTTAGACCTAATGGCATTACTTGCCATTCATAATGGCCTTGTGGACAAGTAAATGCTGTCCAGGGAATAGATTCTTCAGCCATTTTTACTTGCCAAAATCCTACCTTTAAGTCGAATTTAGAGAAATATTTACTTCCTTGTATTCTGTTAATCCATTCCTGCTTATTAGGTATGTTGTATGCATCGTCAACTGTATTATCATTAAGCCTTTTAAAATTAATTACCATTCTAGATTTACCTCTAACTTCTTCACCATGATTTCTAACTATGAATGCAGCAGACCGATAAGGGTTTCTGCTTTCTCTTATAGCCTTTAACTTTAATAACTCTTCAATATGCATTTTGAACTCTTCAATATCTTTTGGAGTAGCTTCTATTGGTCCTGACATAATTATATAATCTGGATTTATGATATTTATTTTGCAAACTATAGAGTTCTTATCCCAATGTTTCATTGGTATTTCTCCAATAATTTGTATGCTTTCTAGTCTTTGCACAATCTTATCTATATCCTTTTTAGATTTTATATCTCTATACCAATTTGGAGAGAATGATTGTAACCCAATGCATTCTGTACATGTATTTTCTATATGATATTCTTCTATGGTCTCACTAAGTTCTTCGTCTTTACAGAATTCAAGGGGATTTGGACTTGTGCCATATTCATCATCTAAATTAGATATTTCTACATTTTGTAAGGACTTTCTTTGTTTTCTTACTTATGATATGTATGGAATATTATCTTGATAAGGGATAAATGTTACCCTTTCTTCATGTATGATTGTGGTTTGTAAAGATTGTTGTAAAAATCTTAACCCTATTATCATGTCATCATTTATTACTGACAAATCTCTTATTGTAATTTCATCTATTATATATTTTGTGCCATTTATATAAGCTTCAATATTATATGCTAGCTGATTATGTATCTTCTTTATTCCTGACATATCGGTAGATACTTCAGCTTTATTATCATCTATAGTTTCAACTATTTCGGGACATCTCATAAAATATTTATCATGGATGATGTTCTTAGCGCAACTAGTATCTAATAGTGCCTATATTTTATATGAAATATTTGGCTTAAGAACAATCCTAACTGGAATCCTTATTCCTAACACTTCTTTGAATGGTAATCGAACAATATATTTATTCCCAAAACTAGTAATTGCATCTTTCAATTGTATTAGTTTGTCTCCTTTTTTATCCCTTACTGTTACCATTTGCTCCTTCACTTCCGTGGTTTCAGCAACATTATTGTCTTGCCTATTACTATTTTCTAACTAATCTTTAAGTTTTTCTAGTTCTGCTTCTAGCTTATTTATTTTATTTTCTAAATTTCTAACCCTATTGGATAATATTCGTTCTTCTGGTTCTAATTCTATTTCTTGTCTCCACTTTTGATTATTGGCTCTTAGACATGAGGCGCATGCCTGTTTTAAACACAAGCTACATGTAAACCTATTATCTTGGCTTGGGTAATATATACAGAAAGCACATTTTATGTTATAATCACCTTTTCCTCTAATCCAATCATGTTCACAATCTACTTGGTTCATCATTTCAATTTTTAAACCGGCTAATTCATCTATTAGGTCTATTTCATCTTCACTTGATTCATATTCTGGAGCCTCATTTTCTACTTCATCTGTCTCTATAATTGAATATATTGACTCATCGTCTTTTATTTCATCATCACATACTAATATATTCTCATTAACGCTATCTATAATTAATACTCTCTCTTGTTCTTCATATTTGCTAGAGTATCTTTTCTGGTCTTTATTAGGACAAGTTCTACTTAAGTGATCAGGAGAGTTACATATGAAACACCTGCATGTTTTATCATAGGTTTTCTTAGGATTATATCTTCTTACATTTCTTTTATGTAAGAATGGGGCTCTATTGTCTGACCTTCTTAAGAAATATCTTTTCTTTGTTCTAAAATTTCTATTATCTCTCCTTTGTGGTTTATAATATTTGTTTTTCCTATGCCTTTCTTCTCCATATGTTAGTGGTATTTGGACAATGTTATTGCAAAAATTGTAATCTGATTTCTTCATACTTCTTTGGGCTTGAATGCTAGTACATACCTTTCTTAGCTGTTTGAAAACAAATGTTATGGCTTGGGATATATTTACCACATTTCCTCCTGTTTCTTTTTTATACTCCTCAAATATTATGGAACCTAGAGGATCGGGCAACTTATTAAAATATCTTTCTACTACACCTACATTAAAACCTTGTTTAGCAGTAGTAGCATTATACAAATAATGCTGAGAGAATTCTTTTATACCTTTCCAGCTAGTTAATGTTAAATTTTCTATTTCTCTTAACCTCTCATTTTGTAATGAGGTATGTCCTAATTCTGGATCTTCTGCTATGATCATATTTGAGATAACATTCGCAAAGTTATTAGGGTTACTTCCTGCCCTTTTTAATTCTTCATATTGACTAGGGTATGACTCTACCCATTGTTCCCATAGAACTTTTACAGATTCTCCTAAAAATGTTTCAAGATATGTTAACATATCTTCTACCTTAGTGCCTATATTATACTGATTTTGTATCTATTTTTGTACTATTAAACCTTTCCATATGCTGATTATATTAGGCCAATCTATTGGATCATGAGCTGCTAGGTTTAATATAGCGCCATCATTCTTATAATTCTGAAATTGCACTGGTTTTTAAAAATCTCTTCTTTTAGTACCCATATATCTATATTGTCCTGGGATATATGTAGGTTGATAATCATCTTTTTCTCAAGGCCATTGTCCAGCTGATCTGGTAGGTCTCTCTCTTTCTCCTTCTCTTTTTACAGATGATTCTCCATATCCCCTTCTTCTTTTTCCACTATTTTCTACTTCCATGGCTTCCATTGCATTATCTAAATTATGCAGTCCCACATCATCTAGTGAGTTATAGAAATCACTATTTTGTTCTGAATCATCATATCTTTCATCTTCTAACCACATTTCTTTTATTAATTCTTCCTCCTCCTCATAACTTTCTAATAATAACTTATTATTGATATCCCATTGCTCTTCTTCACTAACAACTTCTTCCTTTGAACAATATTCTAATCTTTATTATTATTATTATTATTATTATTATTATTAATGATAGCATTTTTATTAATAATAGCCTTTGCTTTTCTTTCTGCAGATTCTATAATTTTATCTTCCATGGTTGAACTACTAGTGACAAACTTTTTATCATTTTTTAGTTTCTTTAACCTTGCAATTTCTCTAATGATAAATAGTTCTCTTTCTTTAATTTCAGGCCAATCCTTTGTCATAGAATGACTATATTCCCATTCAATATGTTTTAGCTTCTTTTCCCAATGAATTATTTCATTTTCTAAATCAGCCTTTTCCATGCATTCAGATATACCTTTATTTTTATCATCATTAATTTCTGATTCTGACATAAAAGATTCAGAGTCTTCTACTGATGCAGCTCTATAGTTCATAAATCGAATACTGCTACTTCCTTCACAATTTTGATAGCTTATGTAGTTTTCAGGTTGCTTTAACTCTTTTTTCTCTATTAATTCACCTATCTTGCATTCTTCTCCAGCTCTTTCTTCAGAACCAATTTTAAGAGGATTCATAAACTTTATACCTTTTGATTGCATACTATCAATTACGTCATTCACATTTACTCTATATCTGGAGCTACTTCTATTAGTGAGCCTTCCTATAAATTATATACTTACTAACAAATTTGTTCCTTTAAAATCTTCATAACCTTTAGTTTGGAAACCAAAACTCATTTTTTCAATAAATTCTTTTACGGGCATCATTAGGTCTGGAGCTATATAGGCTATTAATCTATTTTCATTCATGTCTCCTTCCAAAAATCCTAATGCTGCCGTTTCTACAGATTCCCATCTTCTGTCTAATAAAGTTATCAAAACCTTCGCACCTAATTTCTTCCTTGTCCTACCTTTGACTCCTATGATATACATGCCTTGATGAATATATTTGTAACCATAATATTTTAATTCATTTTCAATATTTTTTCTTACAATTCTTAAATCTACTGGATGTGTTAACACACTTAATTCTACTTCTCGAGATATTCTGTATAGACCACTCTTACATTCAAACATACCCATATGATATACTTGTTGCGGCTTTATTTTTCTTAGGGTATCTTTTTGATATCTATCTATATCTCTTTGTATATCTATAACTTCTTCAATACTATCAATATCATCAGCTTTGCATGATAATCTATGCTTCATGGCTAGAGGTCTTGAATCTTGCCTTACTAATTGAAGAGTTTTGTCTCTTCTAAGGAAGCCTTTAGATACGTCCATTTTTCTGAATTAATATATCTAGTAGAGGAAACTATTCCAGATGATGATAGCACAATTTCTTTGTTGCTTTGAACACTTTTTAGCTTATATAATACTTGAATGAAGAGTTGGATGATTGTGTTATTTTTTCTTATTATTACTTTGGAATCTTCTTTTGGGGAGTCGTGATCGGAGAACCCGACAGGAGGTGACAGGTATTTTGCTACTTCGTTTAATGCTTGAGTATATTCAGTCATATAATTATGAGATAATCAAAGTTTTAACCTCTTGCACCAACTTTTTTATTTCAAGTATATCTTGTCTTGATTCAGTGCGTGGGAGTGACTCTTTGCCTTTACTTAGGTAGCGGCCTATTGATAGCACTTCCTCTTTAATATAATCGTTATTCTTGCAAACTGTATTCTGTCTTGCTTTTGCTACCTCTAGCTTATGTAAAGCTAGATCAATTTTATTATTCAACCCTGAATAATTATCAGCAAGCTTTTGGTATTCTTTGAATAAACTTTCAAATTTTTGGTCTAAATTATCTTGTCTTTTTCCCCAAGCTATGTAAAAATTATATATCAAATCGACGACTGTATTTAACTGGCTATGAGATGTATGCCAAATATGCTCTTCAGAGGGATTTACTCTACACCTTATATTTAGATTTTCCTTAGTATTTATTACTTTACCTGCGCTAACTTCTAAGTTTAAATATTTTAACCTTTCAATGATTAAACACTGGACCTGATACCAACAATATAGGCTATAATAAATTAAATGACTTTATTTAGCTTAATATGAGATTAGATTTTGATTAGGTTAATATGGGATTAGGTGAAAGTGGTAGTCAGGTATGTGTTTTATCTTCAATAGTATTTACAGTTCACTAGGTAGGGCACTATTCACAATAGTATTTACTATTTAGTACACTATTTGGAATAGTGCTTCACTATTCACATTAATATTTAATTCAATATGATTACGTTCACGTTCTAACTTGATTATTTATTTGATATAGGATCTATTCTGGTCTGGCGAGGCCAACAATTCGTCCGACGGTGTGCGCAGAGGTGTAAAATCCTACTCAGTACTCACAATATTTATCATTATGTTGTATCAGATGTAGCTAGTTACGTTCACTTAGCAGTTTTAATTGCAAATTTATGGGGTAAATTCCTATCGTCTTCCCAGGCAGTTCCACCCGAAGGGGACACTTCTCTATGGCCACAAGGTTCTCATTCAAACGCCACTCTGGGCTACACAAAGAACTACACACGCAGAGGTTTCTCCTATAGGATCCCTAGCATAAGAACTCGTCCCATAAATTCATAAGTAAAAATACTAAGTGAGACCAAGAAACTACATCATTTCCACAACATAATTTACATATGGTTTTCCCTTTTCGGGAGGCCCCGAAGGGATTACACACAACTAGGAAATTACCTTCAAACTCTTGGCGATCGAAGCGCCATCTTGGCTATTCTACTAGCAGTGGTGGTGCCTAAACTACGAAGGAAACGCTGCTCTGGTGGAGAGTTTTGATGCTCTGAGTGCTTCGTGCTCTCCCGTCTTGTGTTCTTTTCTTGAGCCCAGCGTCTCCTTTTATAGCCGCGAGGGATGGCTGCAAGGGAGGCCTTCGGGAGCCTTCCTTCACTTATTTTATACACGGTAGTATGCACGCGTGTCCTACTAGGGTACACGCGTGTCCTTCTAATAATATAGAAAAGAGCGAGAGAGAGTGCCGACAAACTTCAATCTTCAGGAATCTTTACTTTCTTCACGTGGCATTGTCTCTCGGTGAATAATTGGCTGGCCTTTGTGTACCAGTCTTTGTTCTTCGGCCAAACAGATCTTCATGCGATTAGCCTTCAGAGCTTCTTCTGCCTTCAAGAATCCTTGTGCCAGTGTATGCGTACATACATGCCAAGGCTGCTTAAATATTCAGCATTGCGTTATTTATTTTTCATTTAACTTGCTTAAATATTCAACATTACTTATCCATTTTTTTTCAATTTTTTTTCCAGGAGGTCTTCCCTGCCCATATGATTGATAATACCTTATCAATATTTAAAATATCTATTCTTGGAATTTCTATCAATATTCGGGTCGGGTATAGTGCTCTGATACCAACAATATAGGGAATATTAAATTAAATGACTTTATTTAGCTTAATATGAGATTAGATTTTGATTAGGTTAATATGGGATTAGGTGAAAGTGTTAGACAGGTATGCTTTTTATCTTGAATAGTATTTACTGTTCACTAGGTAGGGCACTATTCACAATACTATTTACTATTTAGTACACTATTTGGAATAGTGCTTCACTATTCATAGTAATATTTAATACAATATAATTACCTTCACGTTCTAACTTGATTATTTATTTGATACATGATCTATTCTGGGATGGCGAGGCCAACAATTCGTCCGACGGTGTGCGCAGAGGTGTAAAATCCTACTGAGTACTCACCATATTTATCATTATGTTGTATTAGATGTAGCTAGTTACGTGCACTTAGCAGTTTTAATTGCAAATTTATGGGGTAAATTCCTATCGTCTTCCCAGGCAGTTCCACCCGAACGGAACACTTTTCTACGGCCACAAGGTTCTCATTCAAACGCCACTCTAGGCTACACAGAGAACTACACACGCAGAGGTTTTTCCTATAGGATCCCTAGCATAAGAACTCGTCCCATAAATTCATAAATAAAAATACTAAGTGAGACCAAGAAACTACATCATTTCCACAACATAATTTACATAAGGTTTTCCATTTCGGGAGGCCCCGAATGGATTACACACAACTAGGAAATTACCTTCAAACTCTTGGCGATCGAAGTGCCTTCTTGCCTATTCTACTAGCAGTGGTGGTGGCTAAACTACGAAGGAAACGTTGCTCTAGTGGACAGTTTTGATGCTCTGAGTGCTTCGTGCTCTCCCGTCTTGTGTTCTCTTCTTGAGCCCAGCGTCTCCTTTTATAGCCGCGAGGGATGGCTGCAAGGGAGGCCTTCGGGAGCCTTCCTTCACTTATTTTACACACGGTAGTATGCACGCGTGTCCTACTAGAGTACATGCGTGTCCTTCTAATAATATAGAAAAGTGCGAGAGAGAGTGCCGACAAACTTCAATCTTCAGGAATCTTTACTTTCTTCACGTTGCATTGTCTCTCGGTGAATAATTGCCTGGCCTTTGTGTACCAGTCTTTGTTCTTCGGCCAAACAGATCTTCATGCGATTAGCCTTCAGAGCTTCTTCTGCCTTCAAGAATCCTTATGCCAGTGTATGCGTACATACATGCCAAGGCTGCTTAAATATTTAGCATTGCTTTATTTATTTTTCATTTGACTTGCTTAAATATTCAACATTACTTATCCATTTTTTTTCAATTTTTTTCCAGGAGGTCTTCCCTGCCCATATGATTGATAATACCTTATCAATATTTAAAATATCTATTCTTGGAATTTCTATCAATATTCGGGTCGGGTATAGTGCTCTGATACCAACAATATAGGGAATATTAAATTAAATGACTTTATTTAGCTTAATATGAGATTAGATTTTGATTAGGTTAATATGGGATTAGGCGAAAGTGTTAGACAGGTATGCTTTTTATCTGGAATAGTATTTACTGTTCACTAGGTAGGGCACTATTCACAATACTATTTACTATTTAGTACACTATTTGGAATAGTGCTTCACTATTCATAGTAATATTTAATTCAATATAATTACCTTCACGTTCTAACTTGATTATTTATTTGATACATGATCTATTCTGGGATGGCGAGGCCAACAATTCGTCCGACGGTGTGCGCAGAGGTGTAAAATCCTACTGAGTACTCACCATATTTATCATTATGTTGTATCAGATGTAGCTAGTTACGTGCACTTAGCAGTTTTAATTGCAAATTTATGGGGTAAATTCCTATCGTCTTCCCAGTCAGTTCCACCCGAAGGGAACACTTTTCTACGGCCACAAGGTTCTCATTCAAACGCCACTCTGGGCTACACAGAGAACTACACACGCAGAGGTTTCTCCTATAGGATCCCTAGCATAAGAACTCGTCCCATAAATTCATAAATAAAAATACTAAGTGAGACCAAGAAACTACATCATTTCCACAACATAATTTACATAAGGTTTTCCATTTCGGGAGGCCCCGAATGGATTACACACAACTAGGAAATTACCTTCAAACTCTTGGCGATCGAAGTGCCTTCTTGCCTATTCTACTAGCAGTGGTGGTGTCTAAACTACGAAGGAAACGTTGCTCTAGTGGAGAGTTTTGATGCTCTGAGTGCTTCGTGCTCTCCCGTCTTGTGTTCTCTTCTTGAGCCCAGCGTCTTCTTTTATAGCCGCGAGGGATGGCTGCAAGGGAGGCCTTCGGGAACCTTCCTTCACTTATTTTACACACGGTAGTATGCACGCGTGTCCTACTAGGGTACATGCGTGTCCTTCTAATAATATAGAAAAGTGCGAGAGAGATTGCCGACAAACTTCAATCTTCAGGAATCTTTTGCTTTCTTCACGTGGCATTGTCTCTCGGTGAATAATTGGCTGGCCTTTGTGTACCAGTCTTTGTTCTTCGGCCATACAGATCTTCATGCGATTAGCCTTCAGAGCTTCTTCTGCCTTCAAGAATCCTTGTGCCAGTGTATGCGTACATACATGCCAAGGCTGCTTGAATATTCAGCATTGCTTCATTTATTTTTAATTTAACTTGCTTAAATATTCAACATTACTTATTCACTTTTTTCTCAATTTTTTTTCAGGGGTCTTCCCTGCCCATATGATTGATAATACCTTATCAATATTTAAAATATCTATTCTTGGAATTTCTATCAATATTCGGGTCGGGTATAGTCCTCCGCGCCCGAATAATTGATAGCAATATCAATAGGCAACTTGGGTTTTATTCAGGTCGCTGCCCATGCCCTGCTATGTCCATATGATCATCGTCATCATATAACAGATTGAAATAATATTTTTGATCGCATTCTTTCTTTATTTCTTCAAATTTTTCGTTTATTTTATGCCTTAATTCTTTTAATATTTCTTCTTTCAGTTCTTTTTTCATTATTTTTTAAAATTCTTCAAATCTTTTATCCATTTCTTGATCTATGTATTCACTGTCTAAAGGGTCAAGCCCCTTTAGAAGGCATTCTTGATATGTCTTATATTTTGGAGATTCTTCCATCTTTATATTTTTTGAGCTTGCTGCCTCCCCCTTTGTGGGAGTGGTGAAGTAGGTATGCCTCTTCTCATTTGGATATAATCTTTAGCCTTTGGGTCAATATAATAATCTGGTCCTAATACCTTTTTTGCCCAAAGTAAGGCATCATCTATACTATAATATCTTTTGAATGTTAAATCTTGTCCTTTTCTTTTTGCATCTAATTTTTCAATCATAATATTTTCCCATTCCAAATATATGCCAGGTTTATTTCCATCAAATATAAGATATAGTGTTTCTCCTTTTGGTATTTCAGTCTTTTCTGGCTTTGGCAATTTTTTGTTTAGTTCGCTAAAATATTCTGCCAAGCTATTCCGAATTGATAACATATATCCCATTTCCTCTCTTTTGGTGGTATATTGGAACCAGAAATTATCCCATATGCAGCGTTGAACTTCATCAAGCTTGATATGAGCCTTTGGCTTGAAATTGAATGTATTTGGTTGAATACTTTCAGCATATTTTCTTCTCCAAAGAAGATATATTCCTCCTTGGTGTGGAATAATCCTTTCCTCATATCTGCAAATTTGATGCATGAGAAAATATGTCAGGTAAGGTATTATCCTTCCCCGTAATATGTTCAAAAATGACTTTATAACCATTCCCAGCTATGGTATCTTCAAATAAGACCCATCTTCTGGTTGAGCTTTTCTTACTATTAATTTTATTGTAATATCGACATATAGCTTCACAGTCTGTTCGCACTGTAAATTCTTTAAATCCTAGATATAGCCTAAATGCATTTATTGCATTTACAACTGCAAGGATTTCCCTATCAATATTATTTACCGTTTTTAATTTCTAACTTCCTGAAGCATATCTGCATATTTTTTCATCTGCCTTCGGAGAGTATTTATTGGGCTTTTGATTTAGTATCGCACCCAATCCTACCTTAGATGCATCTGTCTCAATTATAAAATAATTGTCTTCTAGAGGCAATTCTAGGGGTTTTAAATTCTTGACTTTTTCTTTGATGGCCTTTACTAATTTTATATCTTCAGAATTGAAGTATCTTTGACCATTTTTTCTTAATTTAGAATATAAAGGTCCGGTAGCTTTGCTAAGTTATCTATGAATTGTTGTAAAACATTTTTATCACTCATATTATCAGGAAACTCTAATATTTTCTTTGCAATATGATCTTGTAGATATATCTTTCCTTCTCCTATTTCATGACCAAGGACATTTATTTTCTCTTTGCAAATTTCCATCTTCTTTTTAGATATTATGAGCCCATTTTGTTCTACCTTTCGAAAGAACACTTCAAGATGGGCTATATGCTCTTTGTATGATTTTGAGAATACTAACAAATCATCTACGTATACCAATATAAATGCTTGATTCCCATTAAATATATTTTGCATTTTTCTTTGAAATAATGCATGCGCATTCTTTAGACCTAATGGCATTACTTGCCATTCATAATGGCCTTGTGGACAAGTAAATGTTGTCCAGGGAATAGATTCTTCAGCCATTTTTACTTCCAAAATCCTGCCTTTAAGTCGAATTTAGAGAAATATTTACTTGTATTCTGTTAATCCATTCCTGCTTATTAGGTATGTTGTATGCATCGTCAACTGTATTATCATTAAGCCTTTTAAAATTAATTACCATTCTAGATTTACCTCTAACTTCTTCAGCATGATTTCTAACTATGAATGCAGCAGACCGATGAGGGCTTCTGCTTTCTCTTATAGCCTTTAACTTTAATAACTCTTCAATATGCATTTTGAACTCTTCAATATCTTTTGGAGTAGCTTCTATTGGTCCTGACTTAAATATATAATCTGGATTTATGATATTTATTTTGCAAACTATAGATTTCTTATCCCAATGTTTCACTGGTATTTCTCCAATAATTTGTATGCTTTCTAGTCTTTGCATAATCTTATCTATATCCTTTTTAGATTTTATATCTCTATACCAATTTGGAGAGAATGATTGTAACCCAATGCATTCTGTACATGTATTTTCTATATGATATTCTTCTATGGTCTCACTAATATCTTCGTCTTTACAGAATTCAAGGGGATCTGGACTTGTGCCATATTCAACATCTAAATTAGATATTTCTACATTTTGTAAGGACTTTCTTTGTTTTCTTACTTCAGATATGTATGGAACATTATCTTGATAAGGGATAAATGTTACCCCTTCTTCATGTATGATCGTGGTTTGTAAAGATTGTTGTAAAAGTCTTAACCCTATTATCATGTCATCATTTATTACTGACAAATCTCTTATTGTAATTTCATCTATTATATATTTTGTGCCATTTATGTAAGCTTCAATATTATATGCTAGCTGCTTATGTATCTTCTTTATTCCTGACATATCGGTACATACTTCAGCTTTATTATCATCTATAGTTTCAACTATTTCGGGACATCTCATAAAATATTTATCATGGATGATGTTCTTAGTGCAACCAGTATCTAATAGTGCCAATATTTTATATGAAATATTTGGCTTAAGAACAATCCTAACTGGAATCCTTATTCCTAACACTTCTTTGAATGGTAATCGAACAATATATTTATTCGCAAAACTAGTAATTGCGTCTTTCAATTGTATTAGTTTGTCTCCTTTTTTATCCCTTACTGTTACCATTTGCTCCTTCATTTCCGTGATTTCAGCAACATTATTGTCTTGCCTATTACTATTTTCTAACTCATCTTTAAGTTTTTCTAGTTCTGCTTCTAGCTTATTTATTCTATTTTCTAAATTTCTAACCCTACTGGATAATATTCGTTCTTCTGGTTCTAATTCTATTTCTTGTCTCCACTTTTGATTATTGGCTCTTAGACATGAGGCACATGCTTGTTTTAAACACAAGCTACATGTAAACCTATTATCTTGGCTTGGGTAATATATACAGAAAGCACATTTTATGTTATAATCACCTTTTCCTCTAATCCAATCATGTTCACAATCTACTTGGTTCATCATTTCAATTTTTAAAACGGCTAATTCATCTATTAGGTCTATTTCATCTTCACTTGATTCATATTTTGGAGCCTCATTTTCTACTTCATCTGTCTCTATAATTGAATATATTGACTCATCGTCTTTTATTTCATCATCACATAATAATATATTCTCATTAACGCTATCTATAATTAATACTCTCTCTTGTTCTTCATATTTGCTAGAGTATCTTTTCTGGTCTTTATTAGGACAAGTTCTACTTAAGTGATCAGGAGAGTTACATATGAAACACCTGCATGTTTTATCATAGGTTTTCTTAGGATTATATCTTCTTACATTTCTTTTATGTAAGAATGGGGCTCTATTGTCTGACCTTCTTAAGAAATATCTTTTCTTTGTTCTAAAATTTCTATTATCTCTCCTTTGTGGTTTATAATATTTGTTTTTCCTATGCCTTTCTTCTCCATATGTTAGTGGTATTTGGACAATGTTATTGCAAAAATTGTAATCTGATTTCTTCATAGTTCTTTGGGCTTGAATGCTAGTACATACCTTTCTTAGCTGTTTGAAAACAAATGTTATGGCTTGGGATATATTTACCACATTTCCTCCTGTTTCTTTTTTATACTCCTCAAATATTATGGAACCTAGAGGATCGGGCAACTTATTAAAATATCTTTCTACTACACCTACATTAAAACCTTGTTTAGCAGTAGTAGCATTATACAAATAATGCTGAGAGAATTCTTTTATACCTTTCCAGCTAGTTAATGTTAAATTTTCTATTTCTCTTAACCTCTCATTTTGTAATGAGGTATGTCCTCATTCTGGATCTTCTGCTATGATCATATTTGAGATAACATTCGCAAAGTTATTAGGGTTACTTCCTGCCCTTTTTAATTCTTCATATTGACTAGGGTATGACTCTACCCATTGTTCCCATAGAAATTTTACAGATTCTCCTAAAAATGTTTCAAGATATGTTAAAATATCTTCTACCTTAGTGCCTATATTATACTGATTTTGTATATATTTTTGTACTGTTAAACCTTTCCATATGCTGATTATATTCGGCCAATCTATTGGATCATGAGCTGCTAGGTTTAATATAGCGCCATCATTCTTATAATTCTGAAATTGCACTGGTTTTTCAAAATCTCTTCTTTTAGTACCCATATATCTATATTGTCCTGGGCTAGATGTAGGTTGATAATCATCTTTTTCTGGAGGCCATTGTCCAGCTGATCTGGTAGGTCTCTCTCTTTCTCCTTCTCTTTTTACAGATGATTCTCCATATCCCCTTCTTCTTTTCCCACTATTTTCTACTTCCATGGCTTCCATTGCATTGTCTAAATTATGCAGTCCCACATCATCTAGTGAGTTATAGAAATCACTATTTTGTTCTTAATCATCATATCTTTCATCTTCTAACCACATTTCTTTTATTAATTCTTCCTCCTCCTCATAACTTTCTAATAATAACTTATTATTGATCAGACTAAGGCATAGCCTAGTGGTGGGGAGGCGTTGATGCCTTCCCACCCACCCAGGTTCAAGGCATGGTACTTGCAATTTGGGTTTGTTGCACCAATTATACTGTAGGGGGTTCCCTAACAGTCTTTCTATCAAAAAAAACTTATTATTGATATCCCATTGCTCTTCTTCACTAACAACTTCTTATTTTTGAACAATATTCTTATGTTTATTATTATTATTATTAATGATAGCATTTTTATTAATAATAGCCTTTGTTTTTCTTTCTGCAGATTCTATAATTTTATCTTCCATGGTTGAACTACTAGTGACAAACTTTTTATCATTTTTTAGTTTCTTTAACCTTGCAATTTCTCTAATGATAAATAGTTCTCTTTCTCTAATTTTAGGCGAATCCTTTGTCATAGAATGACTATATTCCCATTCAATATGTTTTAGCTTCTTTTCCCAATGAATTATTTCATCTTCTAAATCAGCCTTTTCCATGCATTCAGATATACCTTTATTTTTATCATCATTAATTTCGGGTTCTGATATAAAAGATTCAGAGTCTTCTACTGATGCAGCTTTATAGTTCATAAATCGAATACTGCTACTTCCTTCACAATTTTGATAGCTTATGTAGTTTTCAGGTTGCTTTAACTCTTTTTTCTCTATTAATTCACCTATCTTCCATTCTTCTCCAGCTCTTTCTTCAGAACCAATATTAAGAGGATTCATAAACTTTATACCTTTTGATTGCATACTATCAATTACGTCATTCACATTTACTCTATATCTGGAGCTACTTCTATTAGTGAGCCTTCCTATAAATTCTATACTTACTAACAAATTTGTTCCTTTAAAATCTTCATAACCTTTAGTTTCGAAACCAAAACTCATTTTTTCAATAAATTCTTTTACGGGCATCATTAGGTCTGGAGCTATATAAGCTATTAATCTATTTTCATTCATGTCTCCTTCCAAAAATCCTAATGCTGCCGTTTCTACAGATTCCCATCTTCTGTCTAATAAAGTTATCAAAACCTTCGCACCTAATTTCTTCCTTGTCCTACCTTTGACTCCTATGATATACATGCCTTGATGAATATATTTGTAACCATAATATTTTAATTCATTTTCAATATTTTTTCTTAAAATTCTTAAATCTACTGGATGTGTTAACACACTTAATTCTACTTCTCGAGATATTCTGTATAGACCACTCTTACATTCAAACATACCCATATGATATACTTGTTGCGGCTTTATTTTTCTTAGGGTATCTTTTTGATATCTATCTAGATCTCTTTGTATATCTATAACTTCTTCAATACTATCAATATCATCAGCTTTGCATGATAATCTATGCTTCATGGCTAGAGGTCTTGAATCTTGCCTTACTAATTAGAGAGTTTTGTCTCTTCTAAGGAAGCCTTTAGATACGTCCATTTTTCTGAATTAATATTTCTAGTAGAGGATACTATTCCAGATGATGATAGCACAACTTCTTTGTTGCTTTGAACACTTTTTAGCTTATCTAATACTTGAATTAATAGTTAGATGATTGTGTTATTTTGTCTTATTATTACTTTGGAATCTTCTTTTGGGGAGTCGTGATCGGATAACCTGACAGGAGGTGACAGGTATTTTGCTACTTCGTTTGATGCTTGAGTATATACTTAGTCACATAATTATGAGATAATCAAAGTTTTAACCTCTTGCACCAACTTTTTTATTTCAAGTATATCTTGTCTTGATTCAGTGCGTGGGAGTGACTCTTTGCCTTTACTTAGGTAGCGGCCTATTGATAGCACTTCCTCTTTAATATAATCATTATTCTTGCAAACTGTATTCTGTCTTGCTTTTGCTTCCTCTAGCTTATGTAAAGCTAGATCAATTTTATTATTGAACCCTGAATACTTATCAGCAAGCTTTTGGTATTCTTTGAATAAACTTTCAAATTTTTGGTCTAAATTATCTTGTCTTTTTCCCCAAGATATGTAAAAATTATATATCAAATCGACGACTGTATTTAACTGGCTATGAGATGTATGCCAAATATGCTCTTCAGAGGGATTTACTCTACACCTTATATTTAGATTTTCCTTGGTATTTATTACTTTACCTGCGCTAACTTCTAAGTTTAAATATTTTAACCTTTCAATGATTAAACACTGGACCTGATACCAACAATATAGGGAATATTAAATTAAATGACTTTATTTAGCTTAATATGAGATTAGATTTTGATTAGGTTAATATTGGATTAGGTGAAAGTGTTAGACAGGTATGCTTTTTATCTTGAATAGTATTTATTGTTCACTAGGTAGGGCACTATTCACAATACTATTTACTATTTAGTACACTATTTGGAATAGTGCTTCACTATTCATAGTAATATTTAATACAATATAATTACCTTCACGTTCTAACTTGATTATTTATTTGATACATGATCTATTCTGGGATGGCGAGGCCAACAATTCGTCCGACGGTGTGCGCAGAGGTGTAAAATCCTACTGAGTACTCACCATATTTATCATTATGTTGTATCAGATGTAGCTAGTTACGTGCACTTAGCAGTTTTAATTGCAAATTTATGGGGTAAATTCCTATCGTCTTCCCAGGCAGTTCCACCCGAAGGGAACACTTTTCTACGGCCACAAGGTTCTCATTCAAACGCCACTCTGGGCTACACAGAGAACTACACACGCAGAGGTTTCTCCTATAGGATCCCTAGCATAAGAACTCGTCCCATAAATTCATAAATAAAAATACTAAGTGAGACCAAGAAACTACATCATTTCCACAACATAATTTACATAAGGTTTTCCATTTCGGGAGGCCCCGAATGGATTACACACAACTAGGAAATTACCTTCAAACTCTTAGCGATCGAAGCGCCTTCTTGGCTATTCTACTAGCAGTGGTGGTGGCTAAATTATGAAGGAAACGGTGCTCTGGTGGAGAGTTTTGATGCTCTAAGTGCTTCGTGCTCTCCCGTCTTGTGTTCTCTTCTTGAGCCCAGCGTCTCCTTTTATAGCCGCGAGGGCTGGCTGCAAGGGAGGCCTTCGGGAGCCTTCCTTCACTTATTTTACGCACGGTAGTATGCACGCGTGTCCTACTAGGGTACATGCATGTCCTTCTAATAATATAGAAAAGTGCAAGAGAGATTGCCGACAAACTTCAATCTTCAGGAATCTTTGCTTTCTTCACGTGGCATTGTCTCTCGATGAATAATTGACTGGCCTTTGTGTCCCAGTCTTTGTTCTTCGGCCATACAGATCTTCATGCGATTAGCCTTCAGAGCTTCTTCTGCCTTCAACAATCCTTGTGCCAGTGTATGCGTACATACATGCCAAGGCTGCTTAAATATTCAACATTGCTTCATTTATTTTTAATTTAACTTGCTTAAATATTCAACATTACTTATTCATTTTTTTTTCAATTTTTTTCAGGGGGACTTCCCTGCCTATATGATTGATAATACCTTATCAATATTTAAAATATCTATTTTTGGAATTTCTATCAATATTCGGGTCGGGTATAGGGAATATATATATATATATATATATATATATATATATATAGTGTTACTATTCATCATCCAGGGTGCAGAATAAGTTATTCTTCACCCGAGGTAATCTTACGATCATATCATAATTAAATTACGTTTGGAATCAAATAGTTACATTCATATTGATTCACTACGTAAAATTTGGCATAAAAAATAAAAATATAGGTCATAAGGCAAGAAAATTTGCAGTTTATGTGTATTTTACACTATGTTTTTACGTTTGTAATTTCACATAACATGAAATGTTTTTTACGACGATTATATATATTATTACGGTCTCTTTTTATGTCGGAAATAAGACAAATTTTACGGAACGTAAAATTACGGTGCATTGATGGTAAAATAGAGGGGGTGAAGAATAACTATTCCTCACACAGTATATATATATATAGGGATTGACTATTCGTCATCCTGTGTGAGGAATAGTTATTCTTCACCCCCTCTATTTTACCATCAATGCACCGTAATTTTACGTTCCGTAAAATTTGTCTTATTTCCGACATAAAAAGAGACCGTAATAATATATATAATCGTCGTAAAAAATATTTCATGTTATGTGAAATTACAAACGTAAAAATATATATATATATATATGGACTGTGATAACTGGCAACCGTGTGCCAGATTGCCAAAACCACCATACCCCCTCGTGCCGCACGAAACCCATCCCTTCTCCCGATTTTCTGGGCCATCCCGATCCCCCGCACGAACCCCTCCCTTCTCCCCATTTTCTAGGCCACCCAGGCCCATCCCGATGGTGCGCTTGCAGTTTGAAAAAAAGCGAAAAAAATGCAATGGAGGGGAATCGAACCCACAACCTACCACAACATATTTAGCAACAACAACCAACGGGGCTATGCCACATTATTGATTTCTTTCAACTTACACACTACTTATACCTTCCTGACACTACTAGGAAAAGGGCTATAGAGAATATGCACACTAATGGCGCACCAGACATGCGGTGCGCCACGACTATATAGCAGTGGCGCACCGTGTGCTGGTGCGCCATTAATGTGATAGACAGTAATGGCGCACCACAACTATGGTGCGCCACTACTAACAATTTTTTTTCTTTTTTCCAAAAATACTAATGGCGCACGGTGTGCTGGTGCGCCATTAGTGTCTATCACACGAATGGCGCACCACAACCATGGTGCGCCACTACTAACAATTTTTTTCTTTTTTCCAAAAATACTAATGGCGCACCGGGGCGCAGTGCGCCATTACTAGTTTTAACTAGTAATGGCGCACCAGTCACCCCATGCGCCACTACTATCATTTTTTGTTTTTTGGTTTTTTGCAAAACTACTAATGGCGCACCGCCAGCTGGTTGGCCATTAGTAACTAGGGTTACTAATGGCGCATTTGTTGGTGGTGCGCCATTAGTAACCTGGGACCAGCTAGATATTTTGGACAGCCACCTACGCACTCACTTTCCCCACTTCATTCTCTCCACCTCCTCCTCCAAGCTTGTCTCGGGTGCCTCCTCCTCCTCACCTCATTTGCACCATAGATTCATCCAAATTAAGTGGTTAAATTACCTTTTTTTGATAGGTAAGTAAGGGGAAAGCTTTCTTTATGTTGTAGATCTACTTTTTTTTCCCTCCAACAACGTGCACATGCACTTTTTATGGCCTAGCTAGATCTATGTATGTTTGTGGTGTTGCATATGTTTGTGGTGTTGCATATATGTTTGTGTTTGCAGGTACTGGTATTTGAAATGCGATAGTTGCCAATATTTTGCCGGAATGTTGATTCATTTCCGTTTCGGCGAGAATTCTGGCACTATGCATTCTTTTTGGTCATATTTTTAGGCAAAGTCATGCCAAATTTTTTCTTGGTTCTAAAATATCGTTTTGCTCTACCCCGCAGGCGACCATGGTTCGCACGATGACCGAAGGCATCGTGAATAGGGTTTTGAGCTCCGCGAAGGCCGAGATGCTTCAAAATAACGAGACGGAGATAAGATGTCCGTGTCGAAGATGCAAGCTGAGGAGCCTTATGGACCCGGATTCCGTACAGGTGCGGGACCACATGCTCTTACGTGGTTTCATGGATGGCTATCGGTGGCAAGGTGATGAAGATGATTATGAAGTCGTCCATGGGGGCCGGCCGACAAGAAATGAGGAAGGGCAGCAAGACAACCGCGGCAAGGGTGGGCGAGAAGACGAAGAATCTCCAGGACATGATGACGAAGTAGATAGAAGATGCCGGACATGATGATGAGGAAGATGCCAGAGCAGACGAAGGGCATGATCATGAAGATGAAGATGCTGGAGCAGACGACGATGGACCATCGATGGGCTGGGTGCAGGACCCTCATATTCAAGAGCTGCTTCTCAAGCAGACGGATAACGCAAGAGCTGCCGCCCGAGAGAAAGCCAAGCTGGATCAACTGGAGATAGACGCGGTTACTCCATTGTATGTAGGATGCAGGCCCGAGGATACCCGCCTGAAAGTAACGCTCATGGCTCTGGAGATGAAGGTAAAACCCAAAATGACCGACGCATGCTTCGACGAGAACATGTCATTCTGGCACGAACGTCTTCCCAAGGGGAACAAGTGCCCGACCAGTTTCGAGGAGGCGAAGAAAATCGTGTGTCCTCTGGATTTACCGCACGTGAAATACCATGTGTGCATGAACAATTGCATCATTATCGGGACGAGCACGCGGAGTCTACCATATGTCCGGTGTGCGGCGTCACTCGATACAAGAAGAGGAAGAAAGCTCCTCGAAAAGTGGTGTGGTACTTTCCGATCACTCCTCGTCTGCAGCGGTATTTCGCGGACCCTAAGGTAGCAAAGCTCTTGCGTTGGCACGCGGATAGGGAGGAGAAGAAGCGAGAAGATGACGCAAATGATCCGGAGATAAATAAAAAAGACAAGATGCTGAGTCACCCTAAGGATGGGAGCCAGTGGCAAGCGTTGAACTTCGAACACCCAGAATTTGGGAACGATCCAAGGAACATCGTGCTGGGCGCGAGCACCGATGGAGTCAATCCGTTTGGCAGCCAGAGAAGCACACAGAGCACCTGGCCTGTGTTTGTGTGGATGTACAACCTTCCCCCCTGGTTGTGCATGAAGAGGAAGTACATTCACATGAGTATGCTAATTGAAGGGCCGAAACAACCAGGGAACGACATCAATCTGTATCTGGGGCTGCTGAAAGAGGAGCTAGACACGCTGTGGAAAACGGCAGCCAATACGTGGGACGCCGCAGAGAAAGAATATTTCCCTATGGGAGCCGCACTGCTCACGACAGTGCACGACTATCTCGGTTACGGATATCTCGTGGGGCAGGTGGTCCACGGATTTTCTGGATGCGTCAGGTGCATGGATGACACAACGTATCGCCAGCTAGATAGAGATCCCGGGTCTCCGAAAACCGTGTTCATGGGAGATCGAAGGTGGCTTCGCGACGATGACCCATGGGGAAAACGCAATGATCTGTTCGATGGTGAAACCGAACCCCGAAGACGCCCACGTACGAGGAGCAGCGAGGAAATAGACAAGCTGTTGAAAAATTGGAAAGATTGCCCACTGCCGGGAAAGAAGCAAAAGGTGCTAGAGCCGGGAAAGAAGCGAAAGGCGCAAGAGCCGCTGCTGAAGGTATGGAAAACGAGTTCTGTTTTCTAGGACTTGGCGTACTGGAAGATCCACCGTGTGCCTCACAGCCTTGATGTCATGCATATCACGAAGAACGTGTGCGAGAGTCTGCTCGGTACCCTGCTCAACATGCCGGAGAGGACCAAAGATGGGCCGAAAGCAAGGGCAAACTTGAAATCAATGGGCATCAGGGAGGAGCTTCACGCTAATGATGATGACGATGAGGCGAAGCAGGACACGGAAAGTCGTCGCAAAGGCAAAAAGGCCAAGAAGACCGGAAATGACTTCCCTCCCGCGTGCTTCACTCTAAGTCAGGAGGAGATCGATTAGTTTTTCACCTGCCTCGTAGGAGTAAAACTTCCTTACGGTTACGCAGGGAAGATAAGCAGATACCTAGACTCAGTGAAGCAGAAGTTCAGCGGGATGAAGTCTCACGACTGTCACGTGCTGATGACGCAGATACTTCCAGTTGCAATCCGTGGGGTCATGGACGCGCACGTCCGTGAAACACTATTTGGCCTATGCAAATTTTTTGACGTCATCTCTCAGAAGTCGGTTGGCGTGAGGCAACTCAGAAGGCTACAGGAAGAGATCGTGGTGATACTATGCGAGCTTGAGATGTACTTCCCGCCCGCATTCTTCGACGTTATGGTGCATCTGCTGGTCCATATCGTGGAGGATATCATCCAACTCGGGCCAACGTTCCTGCACAGCATGATGCCGTTCGAAAGGATGAATGGTGTCATCAAAGGATACGTTCGCAACATGTCACGTCCAGAGGGAAGCATAGCCAGGGGCTTTCTGACCGAAGAGTGCATCTCCTACTGCACGAATTATCTAGGCATCGAGAACCCCGTTGGTCTGCCCGCCAACAGGCACCTCGGCAGGCTCGCTGGATGGGGTCACCATGAGGGTCGCCGTGAAATGCATGTCGACTTCGAGGGTCGACTCGCCGACTTTCAAAGAGCAAACCTAGTCACGCTACAACACATAGACGTGGTCGATCCTTGGGTGGTAGAGCACAAAACCTTTATTGAGAAGACGTACAATGACCAAGGCCAACAGAGGACGGACGGAGATATAATCAAAGAGCACAACTCATGTTTCGCGCGTTGGTTCAAGCAGAAGCTTCTGACGTACCCTTTACATGAGGATTCTTCCGCGGAAGAACAACTCATATTCGCCTTGTCACAGGGCGCCGAGCACAACCTGATGACGTATGAGGCGTACGATATCAACGGCTACACATTCTACATCGAGGGAAAGGACATGAAGAGCGATGGTTATCAGAACTCCGGGGTAACGATGGAATCCTACACCGGTAAGGACAAGGACAGATACTACGGAAGGATCGAGGAGATCTGGGAGCTGAGCTACGGTGGAGAGAAGGTCCCGATGTTCCGTGTCAGATGGGCCAAGAGCGTCCTAAAAGAAGACCAGTATTTCACCACCATGGTTATACCCAAAGCCAAATCCAAGACCGCGGGCGCAAACGTCACCGCGAAAAATGAGCCATGGGTACTGGCTTCACAAGTAGACCAATGCTTCTTCATTACCGACCCGTCAAAGCCCAGTCATGTTGTCGTGAGGAGAGGCAAAAGGAAGATCATCGGAATGGATGGAGTCGCCAATGAGCAAGACTTCGAGAAGTACGGCGACCCGAAGATGGAACATGACGACGACGATGAAGTACCAGCATACACCACAAGAAGAAGCAGGACCACCCTACCTAAAGGACGTTCGTTCAAGAGAAGAACTCCATTTACGAAAAATAAGGGCAAGAAGATTGTGAACAGATAGCTAGCTAAGATCGATTGTATTTAAATTGTAGCCTTCATTTCTCGATTGTATTTCGACATATTGAAATGATATTTCTTCTGTTCTAGTGTCCTCATGAATATTTATTTATGTTTATTATGGTATTGAATTTCTAACTCACAAAAAGTATTGAATTTGTTAATATTTTTTGAACTCATGAATATTTTTAAATTTCATGGGCACTTTTTGAATTCATGAATATTTTTTCAAATTTGATGATATTTTTTCATATTCAATATGAAAAAATATTGAACATTCATGAGGACACTCGATCTCGATCCCCCTCTGTCTCGAACGCTATCCCCCCTCGCCAGATCCCCATCGCCGCCGAGCACCCCCACCCTCCCCCGCTCCACCGCCGCCGCCGACCCCTCGCACCCTTCCCCGCTCCATCGCCGCCGAGCACCCACCGCACCCTCCCCCGCTCCACCGCCGCCGCCGACCCCCCGCACCCTTCCCCGCTCCACCGCCGCCGAGCACCCACCGCACCATCCCCCGCTCCACCGCCGCCGTCGACCCCCCGCACCCTCCCCTGTCTCCTCGCTCGGTTCCCCCTCCCTCCCCCCGAGTGCCATTGCTATACAAAAAAAAGATTACTAATGGCGCACCTCATTGGGGTGCGCCATTGCTATTCAAAAAAAGATTACTAATGGCGCACCTCTCTAGGATGCGCCATTGCTATACAAAAAAAGATTTCTAATGGTGCACCGGGTGTGGATGCGCCATTGCTATCAAAAAAATTCTAATGGCGCACCGCTCGGGGGTGCGCCATTGCTAACCCTTCCTCCCCACTAAAAAAATTCTAATAACCCGTCCTCAAGTCCCTCCTCTGCGCGGTGAGTGCCCGCCATGTGCTCGACGCTTTGCCTTGCTGGGCGTTTCATCAGTTATTTTATTATATAGTGTTGGTTATACCATCTCCTGGCTGTACTACTCAAAGTATGCATGCACATCATGACAACAATTGTTGGCAATTCAGTCGCCTGGTTCAGACGAATCCACATGTGTAGAGTACAATAGTGGTAGCTGACTGACCTGTGGCTGGTGAAGAACATGTTGCAGGCCCGGCATGTTACCAGCTTGATGGTCTACTGCTAGCTGGGCGGTTGGCTGGCTGGCCGTGTGGCAAGCCCTCTGTAGATAAATTGTTTGATTAGGGTACGGTCTTAGTGGACTTGCTATGCTTAGAGTGGCAGTTTACAGTGCTTGAGGCAGGGTTGGTTGGTATAAACCAAATTTGTCCGGGACAGTTTAATTAGCCAGTAATAATGTGCAGTTATCATCATCCCTTCTCTTTTGTTGTGGATGGAGAAGAGAGATTCATGGTACCATAAAGTTGTCACTTTTTTATTCATATAGAAGACTTCAAGTATCTTTTTTTAGAGAGAAGTGTTCAAGTATCTAGTTAAGTTGGTGAGCAACTACACTTTCACAGCCCAAAGGCCCACAACACACCACACCACACAGCCTTGATGCCTTCTAGTACTGCTAGGGTGCTGAGTCCAACATAGTGAAAATGCAAAAAATCACAAGGAAACTAGAAGTTACTATTATGTTTATCTGTAAACCTAAAAAAACACCATTATCCTTTCTGAAACTAACCCACTAGAGATTAATAGGAAAAACAGTCTTAACACAGAATGTGCCGTCTTTTATGTCATTGGAGTCAAGCAATTGAAAATGGACTAGCTACAAATTGAATGTCGGATTCTTTTTTTACCATGGCAGATATAGTGTTTTTCATGGCAATTATAGGTGTCGCAGGGATGGCAGATTTCTTTAGCATGCATGGAAAATCCTTGGCCCGTACTGTAATCATGTTGACAACTATAATTAACATGAAGCATCCACCTTACTAAGCCATTACTTGTGTGCATCTCTAGTTTCCTTGCAGGTTGTAAGTTTTTATTAGGATAGCTGTAAATTTCTTCTGTTTTCTAGTAGTACAACCTGTACTGGTTGGGACAAAAACACTGCTTTTGGTGTACCTGTATTGTTCTTTCTAGCTGTAAATTTCTTCTTTCTTCACTTTACTGATGAGTACACAAAGCAAGTGTGAGTGAACTGAATGAATTCAGTGTGCACTCTAGTATAAGTACCATCTAGTCAAGTCAAGCTTTGGTCATGATCCAGCAGATGAGATTTTCTCTTCTGGGGAAAAGCAGATGAGAATTGAGAAGCATATGCCACATAATGATTCAGCAATATCTTTAAGGCAAATCTGGTTGGCAATTTGGCCCTCCGTGTCCATCACCATGGCCACTACTATTTCAAACTGAAGAAAGAAAGGAAGAGATGATTTTGCAGGTACCCCGAGAGGCCCTTGAGTTTGCCGGAATGTTGATTAACTTCCGTTCCGGCAAATTTGGGTACTCCATATGTCCTATTTTCAGCAAAGGTCATGCTGAAATTTTCCGTGAATTTTAGCATGACTTTGCTAAAAATAGGACATATGGGGTACTTGCAACTAATGCATGGGCCGGGGTATCTTAGTACTTAATTAATTAGTTAGTGTAGGTGTATATATACACATGAATCCACCTACATCCTGGCAATCCATTTAATCAGAGGAAGACGACGAAGAAGAAGAGGAGGAGGAGGAGGAGGAGGTGAGGTTGGTTAGGCAAGAGTCAAACCCTAAATGATAAAACCTTGGCTTTTAGGGTGCCTTGGTGTCGATAAAAACCTAAATGATCAATTTTCAGCCCTTGGATTAGTTTAGTATTTTTTCACACACTCAGACACCCTTGCTTACCATGTGTGTGAGAGAGATAGTGAGAGGAGACAAGAAGAAGGGGGTTAGGAAGGGACTTGGACCTTAGCAACAACACACTAACAGCAAATTCCTCGAGAATTAGGTTATTTGGTCAACTTAGAGACCTTGTTCCTTGACAATAACCAACTTTTTGACCAATTTGTTTCCTATTTAGAGCAAAACATGGCCCACAACGATGAGGCCGGCAGTTCGGGCGGCAAGGCATTATGGGAGCTGTCCCAGGAGATGGAGGAAGAACCTCACCGCTATGAGGATGCCGCAGAAGACACCGATCCTGACTACACAACCCCTAGTGGCGTCGGGGATGACACCACTGATGGTGCCGCCGAGGATGCCACCACTGATGATGGCAGCGCATGCACAGATGGCAGCCAACCGAAGAGGCAACGGAAGGACCGGCGCCCGAACGTGCTCGGCACCGTCAAGGAGGAATTTACTAAAGTGAACTGCGACGGGGATCCAACGGCGCCCAAAGAATTAGTCAAGGGGTACTCGGTTCAGCTCGGGTGCATTCTCCGGAGCACCGTCTCGATCAACACCGAGAACCTAAGGCATAAGGACCGAGGGAATTTGCGCAACCTCCTCTTCACGAAGCTGCACGAACGATACAAGTTCCCCGCTGAGTTTGCAAACACACGCCTCTCAGGGAATAAAGTGAACAGTGCCGCCCTCACGAAGATGAGGACGGCCATGTGTATCACTGCGATCGAGATTCATTTTAGGTGCAAGTCCATTGAAGGTATTATTCAAATAAACAGAGTAACCATTATTCTCCTGAAATGAATAACCATATTGCGACAAACAGAATCCAATCATGTTTATGCTCAACGCAAACACCAACTAACAATTATTTAGGTTTAACACCAATCTCGATGGTAGAGGGAGCATGCGATGCTTGATCATATCAACCTTGGAAACACTTCCAACATATATCGTCATCTCACCTTTAGCTAGTCTCCGTTTATTCCGCAGCTTTTATTTCGAGTTACTAACACTTAGCAACCGAACCGGTATCTAATACCCTGGTGCTGCTAGGAGTACTAGTAAAGTACACATTCATGTAATGTATATCCAATATACTTCTGTCGACCTTGCCTGCCTTCTCATCTACCAAGTATCGAGGGTAGTTTGCTTCAGTGACCGTTCCCCTCATTACAGAAGCACTTAGTCTCGGGTTTGGGTTTAACCTTGGGATTCCTCACTAGAGCAACAAATGATTTGCTGTTTCATGAAGTATCCCTTTTGCCCTTGCCCTTCTTGAAACTAGTGGTTTTACTAACCATCAACAATTGATGCTCCTATTTGATTTTTACTTTCGCGGTGTCAAACATCGCGAATAGCTCAAGGATCATCATATCTATCCCTGATACGTTATAGTTCATCACGAAGCTCTAATAGCTTGGTGGCAGTGACTATGGAGAACCATCACTATCTCATCTGGAAGATTAACTCCCACTCGATTCAAGCGATTGTGGCACTCAGACAATCTGAGCACATGTTCAACGATTGAGCTTTTCTCCCTTAGTCTGCAGGCTTAAGAAACTTGTCAGAGGTCTCATACCTCTTGACGTGGGCACTAGTCTGAAATCCCAATTTCAGTCTTCGGAACATCTCATATGTTCTGCGACGTTTCAAAACGTCTTTGGGGCCACAATTCTAAACCGTTAGCATTACGCAGTGAACTATCACGTAGTCATCAAAACGTGTATGTCAGATGTTTTGAAACATCTACAGACGATGCTGAGGTTCAGCACACCGAGCGGTGCATTAAGGACATAAGCCTTCTGTGCAGCAATGAGGAAAATCCTCAGTTTTCGGACCCAGTCCGCATAATTGCTACTACCAACTTTCAACTAAATTTTCTCTAGGAACATATCTTAAACAGTAGAACTAAAGCGTAAGATATGACATAATTTGCAAAGACCTTTTGACTATGTTCATGATAATTAAGTTCATCTGATTAATGAACTACCACTCAGATAGACATCCCTCTAGTCATCTAAGTGATACATGATCCGAGTCAAACTAGGCCGTGTCCGATCATCACGTGAGACGGACTAGTCATCATCGGTGAACATCTCCATGTTGATCGCATCTACTATATGACTCATGTTCGACCTTTCGATCTCTTGTGTTCCGAGGCCATGCCTGTACATGCTAGGCTCGTCAAGTCAACCTAAGTGTTTCGCATGTGTTTCGAGGCCATGTCTGTACATGCTAGGCTCGTCAACACCCGTTGTATTCGAACATTAGAATCAATCACACCCGATCATCACGTGGTGCTTCGAAACAACGAACCTTCGCAACGGTGCACAGTTAGGGGGAACACGTCTCTTGAAATTTTAGTGAGGGATCATCTTATTTATGCTACCGTCGTTCTAAGCAAATAAGATGTAAACATGATAAACATCACATGCAAATCATAAAGTGAGGTGATATGGCCAATATCATCTTGAGCATTTTGATCTCCATCTTCGAGGCGCCGCATGATCACCTTCGTCACCGGCATGACACCATGATCTCCATCATCGTGTCTTCATGAAGTTGTCTCGCCAACTATTACTTCTACTACTATGGCTAACGGTTAGCAATAAAGTAAAGTAATTACATGGCGTTATTCATTGACACGCAGGTCATACAATAAATTAAGACAACTCCTATGGCTCCTGCCGGTTGTCATACTCATCGACATGCAAGTCGTGATTCCTATTACAAGAACATGATCAATCTCATACATCACATATATCATTCATCACATCCTTTTGGCCATATCACATCACATAGCATACCCTGCAAAAACAAGTTAGACGTCCTCTAATTGTTGTTGCATGTTTTACGTGGCTGCTATGGGTTTCTAGCAAGAACGTTTCTTACCTACGCAAAAGCCACAACGTGATATGCCAATTTCTATTTACCCTTCATAAGGACCCTTTTCATCGAATCCGATCCGACTAAAGTGGGAGAGACAGACACCCGCTAGCCACCTTATGCAACTAGTGCATGTCAGTCGGTGGAACCTGTCTCACGTAAGTGTATGTGTAAGGTCGGTCCGGGCCGCTTCATCCCACGATGCCGCCGAATCAAGATAAGACTAGTAACGGCAAGTAAATTGACAAAATCGACGCCCACAACTACTTTGTGTTCTACTCGTGCATAGAAACTACGCATAGACCTAGCTCATGATGCCACTGTAGGGAATGTAGCAGAAATTCAAAATTTTCTACGCATCACCAAGATCAATCTATGGAGTTTACTAGCAACGAGAGGGAAGGAGTGCATCTACATACCCTTGTAGATCGCGAGCGGAAGCGTTCAAGAGAACGGGGTTGATGGAGTCGTACTCGTCGTGATCCAAATCACCGATGATCCTAGCGCCGAACGGACGGCACCTCCGCGTTCAACACACGTACGGAGCAGCGACGTCTCCTCCTTCTTGATCCAGCAAGGGGGGAGGAGAGGTTGATGGAGATCCAGCAGCACGACGGCGTGGTGGTGGAAGTAGAGGGATTCCAACAGGGCTTCGCCAAGCGCTGCGGGAGGAGGGAGATGTGTCACGGGAGGGAGAGGGAGGCGCCAGGGCTTAGGTGTTGCTGCCCTCCCTCCCCCCACTATATATAGGGCCAAGGGAGAGGGGGGGCGCAGCCTTGGCCCTTCCTCCAAGGAAGGGTGTGGCCAGGGAGGAGTCCATCCTCCCCAAGGCACCTCGGAGGTGCCTTCCCCCTTTAGGACTCTCCCTTTCCCTTATCTCTTGGCGCATGGGCCTCTTGGGGCTGGTGCCCTTGGTCCATATAGGCCAAGGCGCACACCCCTACAGCCCATGTGGCCCCTCGGGGCTGGTGGACCCCCTTGGTGGACCCCCGGACCCCTTTCGGCACTCCCGGTACAATACCGATAATGCGCGAAACTTTTTCGGCGACCAAAACAAGACTTCCCATATATAAATCTTTACCTCCGGACCATTCCAGAACTCCTCGTGACGTCCGGGATCTCATCCGGGACTCCGAACAACTTTCGGGTTACCGCATACTAATATCTCTATAACCCTAGCGTCACCGAACCTTAAGTGTGTAGACCCTACGGGTTCGGGAGACATGCAGACATGACCGAGACGACTCTCCGGTCAATAACCAACAGCGGGATCTGGATACCCATGTTGGCTCCCACATGCTCCTCGATGATCTCATCGGATGAACCACGATGTCGAGGATTCAATCAATCCCGTATACAATTCCCTTTGTCAATCGGTATGTTACTTGCCCGAGATTCGATCGTTGGTATCCCGATACCTTGTTCAATCTCGTTACCGGCAAGTCTCTTTACTCGTTCCGTAACACATCATCCCGTGATCAACTCCTTGGTCACATTGTGCACATTATGATGATGTCCTACCGAGTGGGCCTAGAGATACCTCTCCGTTTACACGGAGTGACAAATCCCAGTCTCGATTCGTGCCAACCCAACAGACACTTTCGGAGATACCTGTAGTGCACCTTTATAGCCACCCAGTTACGTTGTGACGTTTGGTACACCCAAAGCATTCCTATGGTATCCGGGAGTTGCATAATCTCATGGTCTAAGGAAATGATACTTGACATTAGAAAAGCTCTTAGCAAACGAACTACACGATCTTGTGCTAGGCTTAGGATTGGGTCTTGTCCATCACATCATTCTCCTAATGAAGTGATCCCGTTATCAACGACATCCAATGTCCATGGTTAGGAAACCGTAACCATCTATTGATCAACGAGCTAGTCAACTAGATGCTCACTAGGGACATGGTGTTGTCTATGTATCCACACATGTATCTGAGTTTCCTATCAATACAATTCTAGCATGGATAATAAACGATTATCATGAACAAGGAAATATAATAATAACCAATTTATTATTGCCTCTAGGGCATATTTCCAACAGGTACAAGGAGGACCCGGTAACAAAGGAGCTTACCACGGATCCGAAGACCAAGGCGCTTGAGAAAGTTCTGGTAAGGAATACACCCCCGCGTAATTAGCTACATATATGGTTGCATTCTAGTTAATGAAGCCAAATTTCTAAATGGTTCACATTCCTTCCGCAGGAGACTGAAAGCAGTAGCGCGGGGTCATCTCAGAGCTCCCCAGCTTGGGACAGCACTCTAAATAGGGCGTTGAACATAATGAAAAACAAGTATAAGCTCAGTAAGCCGTCGTCAGCTGGTCGTGTGGCCGGCAAAGGCTTGTCCACAAAATGGTCGTCATACTATAACGCTGGTGGGCGAAAGGAGAAAAAGACCAGCTCGGAAAGCCAGTCGCGCGAGGTTCAAGAACTCAAGGCACAAGTGGCGCGGATTCCGGAGATTGTCCAAGAGCAAGTGCAACAACAACTGGGAACGACGCTCACCGCCATTGTGCCTAGCTTGATTGAGGGGCTGCAGGCGTGGAGTGCGGGCAGCCAACAGGGGCCGCCCCCGGTTCCCAGCTTCACGGCCAGCAACTCGCACAACGCGCATGCGGCGCCATTGGTGTCTCCGGCGGAGGCGGTATTAGTGTCTCCGGCGCCGGCACGGGCATTGGAGCTTAATGCACCCGGGTGTACGCCGGCCGGCACCTCGGCAGCAAGCGGCCCCTCCGTGAGTTGCACGCCCGCCGTTGGCGGTGCCTCGACATTAGCCGAGCTCGACGCCATCACGGTAACTAAGCCTCTCGGCCGATGACTTCATCTCCTTGCCTTTGACTGGGCATCCCTGATGCCCTACATGTTTTCGCAGGGCGCCACCGACGTCCCATGCACTCTCCTGCACTTCGTGGGCGGCGAGTTCATCGATGTCGCCAAGGGCAGAATCGTTCAACCGGGCAACCCCGTGTTCCACGGTAATCCGATGCCACCCACTGTGTATAGGGTTGAACTAGTTCGGGTGCTGCCAGGCTGCGACAAGTTGTTACCTCTGATTCAACCCGCTGGGGCCGACGAAGATGATGTGATGACCCTCAGCGCCTGCGTAAGCTAGCCCCTGCTTGGGCCGAAGAGCCGGATTCGTTTGGGGGCGGGGGACACCACCCCACAGACAACACCGCCAGTCGTGCCGGCGCCAAGCCATGGCAAGACCGCTGCAACACTACCGGACATGCCGGACATCCCTATGGCACAGGATCCAGACATGCATATGGCACAGGATCCGGACGAAGACGACGACGGTACATTTACCAATGTCGATAAGTACTTTGCCGAACATGGGTACGGTGACGAATTCTTCGGGCCTCCTTCTCAAGAACCCAACCATGAAAAAGACGACCGCGATCGAGCTGGTACCGCGGAGAAACCCAATTGCAACAGGCGTCGTCTGGCGTTCAGTTCTCAGGAGACGCCTCCAGCTGCCGCCTTCACCGAGCCTCAGATAGCCGAGGTGCGGAATATTATCAGCCCCAACACACTCAAGAAGGCGGTCTCTGAGCAGAACGCGATCCCATTACAGGAGATGATGAAGAAGGGACGGAAACGAAAGAATAACAAGGGCGGTGCGAGCCAGCCGGCACCGAGTACGATCCGTGCTCAGGATGGGCCACCTTCACCTAAGGATATCTCGAGGAGGGTGCATGTGGCGGGTAGGCCGATGCTACCGACTAATCTGCTCAATGCTGCAACCGGTGCTATGCGGAGTCTGCATGACAGTGTTCTTTCTTTGGAGAAGTGGCGTCTCTCCAAGAATGATGTGGCATACCCGGTTTTCGTGGCCAAGGTGCCAGAGGGCAAGGGCTTTGTGGATAGCGCCATCGGGGGTACGATCGTCCTGCGGTTTGATGACATCTTCGCTATGTTTAACCTTCATCCAGTGCACTACACCTTCGTTCGGCTATTTTCGCTGAGTATGGAGATGCGGATCATTAGAGACAAGACACCGGACATCGTGATAGTCGACCCCTTCTACATGCGTGCCAAGATCTTCGGCAGCGCTGGGGACCGGCAAGTCGCGAGTTCATACCTCGAAGGCGTCATTCTGGCAAACCCAGATAAGGATAACTTCCTCGTGCCTTACTTTCCCGAGTAAGTCATCCCCTCACCGCCCCGTAACATATGATTTCTTAGATTTCGATCGTTCTTTTTTTTTTCTAACATTCCGTGTTTTGTGCAGTGACACACATTGCACACTCATCCTCTTAAGCCCAGTTCGTAGGTACGACAAGCACATCTTCAGCCACAATACGACGTTCTCCTGCGTCAAGCAGCGGCCTGGCGGTCAGAAGGATGCCTACTACGCCCTCCATCACATGCGGGCGATCGTACGGGACCATAATCACCTTCTGCTACCAAGTAATCTCAAAGATTGGGCCGCACACTTGTCGGCAATCCAGGACGCGGACATCAGACAAGAATTCTTTCGCATCCAGTCGGAGTTTGCGGAAATCATCCATCAAGATGTCCTTCGTACCTTGGGGCAGTTCTATCTGAGACATCAACCGTCCAACAGTGAGATAGAAACAACACTACAAATGCAGGCTGACAACGCTCGCGATTTCATGACCATCACGAAAGACGGCGGCTTCATCCACGCTCCGGTCCCTGAGTCGAGTCGAAAGTAGTGATGCTATGTAGTTCTGAAATGTCGATTGGCTCATGTTGTAATATTAAACTTTAATGAACTTGTATGTCTCTTTGGTTTGGACAGTCATTCAACTTATATGTAATCGATGATATTTATTAGTAGGACCATGAATCGTGCTATTAATGTGTTGCTTTTCTCTTCCGATCCTTTTGTTGCATACTTATATATTGCTTATGTATTGTCTGTGAGTTGCTACTAACGTTTTGTTTGGCTAGTGCATATATAGAGATGCCGTCGTATGTCATGTACAAGGGTAAGGTTCCCGGAGTCTACGGCGACTGGCAGGAGTGTCGGAGACAGGTTCACCGTTTCAGCGGTAACAGTTACAAAGGGTACACCACTAGGGCGGAAGCGGAAGTTAGATACGCGCGCTATCTAGCGGGAGAGAGGACGGAGCGGAGGAGGAACCAGATGAAGACCAGTTTCATCGCGATGATGCTAACCGTGATGACCGCATCTCTCTTCTATGTGATGGTAGTTTAGATGATCGATATCGACTTGTAATGTGAAGACAAACTCGCTAGTCGCGGTTTCGAGACTTGTAATATTATAACTTTGTTCGGTATTTGAAATTCGGAGACTAATATGATGAATTGTATTCGGAGACTAATCTTCTATTGTATTCGATAAATCTGTTGTTTATATGTTGTGTTCTCTATATTATGTGCAGTAATATGTTTTGTAACCTGTGCAAATATCAGAAAAGAAAAAAAATAATCCCTAATATTCATATTAATGGCGCACCACCCAGCACACTAATGGCGCACTGCAGAAAGGACACTAATGGCGCATCACCCCCTAGTGTGGCATTAGTATGCCAAGGCACATGGGTAAATATGGCCCCTGGGAGGCATACTAATGGCGCACGGTGGGCTATACTGATGGCGCACTGCGTGGTGCGCCATTAGTATACCAGATACTAATGGTGCACTGCGTGATGCGCCATTAGTATTTAATTCTAATGGCGCGGTGCTAGTGGCGCACCAGTAGTGCGCCAGTAGTAGGCAAAACTAGTGCGCCACTAGCAGGCCTTTTCCTAGTAGTGTGAGATGAGATCGAATGAAACTGAAAATTCAAACAGAAAGACTCACTTGTCTGGGATTTGGAACTTTTTTCTGGACGTTTTACACCGGTTTAGATGGTTCACAAACTCGGGCGTCCTCTTCCCTCCTTTTTTCAGATGCAAATCACCACGGTGTTTGTACTTAAGTTATCTGATATGAGGTTCACATATTACCATACTGTTTACATAGTAGTTGTCGAGTATGTATTTCAACTATTTTTCCCCTCTTGGTAAAATGTTACCGCGGTGTTTGTACTTAATTTATCATGTATGAGGTTCGTATATTACCATGCTATTTACATAGAAATTACCGTGTTATATGTTCCCGGAACTTTTTTCTCCTTGTTTAAAAATGTTACCGTGTTGTTTGTACTTAAGTCAACGTGCTATATTTTTTAGCAACTTTTTCCTCCTTGGTCAAAAATGTTACCGCAGTGTTTGTACTTAAGTTATTAGGTATGAAATTCTTATATTACCATGCAATTTACATAGAAATTACCATGCTATACTTTTCAGCAATTTTTTCCTTCTTGGTAAAAAATATTACCGCGGTGTTTGTACTTAAGTTATCAGGTATGGAATTCTTATATTATCATGCTATTTACATAGAAGTTACCGTGCTATATTTTTCAGCAACTGTTTCCTCCTTGGTCAAATATGTCACGGCGGTGTTTGTACTTAAGTTATCAGTATGAATTCTTATATGACCATGCTTTTTACATAAAAATTACCAGGGTATGTTTTTCAACAACTGTTCCACCCTTCATCAAATTTACCATGTTGTTCATACGCAAATTATCATGTGAACGGTTCGTCTATTAGCATGTTGTTTTCAAAAAAGTTATCGCGAGTATATTTTTGAACAGCTTTTTCATCCCTTGGTTAATGTTACCACGGTGTTTTGTTCATAAATTATCGAGTACGAGGGAGGTATATTGCATACTATTTACACATAAGCTAGCGACGATGTGCTTTTCAATAAAAAGTTTCCTGGGTCAAAAAGTTACCATGTTTGTATATCGGTTATTGGAGTTTATATCACCATGTTATTTACATAGAAATTACCGGCATGTTTCGAACAAAAAATTCTTGGGTCAAAAAATCAACATGATTTTGTTTGTAAGTTATCAGGTCGGGTTGCTTAAAAACCATATTTTTTACATAAAAATTACCAGAGTATTGTTTCAACGGTATTAGTATGCTCGACCACGAGGGGAACCCCGTGCCGTCGTACATCCGTCAGTGCGCGGTGACGCGCGCCTTCTCCGCAAAAGCTGCTAATGGTGGTGAGTGGGGTTATCCTGAAGTGAGTGATCTGGAGGAATCGGCTTAAGCATGGTTAATAATATAGCCAGCTGCTGGCTATAACATGTTGCCATGTCATTTATAGTCAATATAATAGCTAACACGTATAATAGTTGGCTATAAGAAAATACTACTTTGTCAACATATGGCCCACCTTTCACTCTCACAAAACTTCTTGGAGCTCGTGCTATAGCCGACTGTAAGTCTACAACCCGCTTCCCTTCTTTCAACTCTTCTCTCTCTTCCAACTAAGCAATAATACAATATTTAGATCCTTATAGCCTTACATCACCTTATTATACTTGCTCTTACTTGAAGGACGATGTTTTTAGTCTCAGGTGCGATATCCCCGTGGCAAAGGAGATCTTCATCACCAAGGCCATCCCTGTTTCCGAAGTTCATCCTGGTGTCGTGAAACAGGAGAGATGAAGCGGCTCCTCTCCGCTGTGGTGTTTGAATTCGTGGGAGTGACCTTGGCTTGGTTGTGCGCGATCTGATGATCAGCTGCCATCGTCCCTCCTTTCGTCTGTAGATGCTTTGCCAATGTTGCCAGGTCTCTTTTTATCTTTCATGTGCTACTATTATCGTTTTTTAGTTTAAGGACAGTTGTTGTGCACGTCCGTTTGATCATCGAGTCTTGTAACGGAAGCATCAAACTGATAAGGTGCATTATTCTGAGTTGTGTCGCTTTAGCTTTTTTCATATTTCAGTCAAATGGAACTTTGTAGCTTCGGGTGTCGTTTGCAGTATGTCGAGGAGCGTGTGTAATCACTTATGCAAGTCAATGAAAACCAGCAAAACTAGTCCCCTTTGTGCTTTTTTTTTTGCGAAAAATGGTGTTTCATTCATCAAGAATTGTCATTACAATCTGTTTGACACAGCTGGCCAATCTCATTCGGGCCGTGTCTCAGCCCGACGGCCATGCGAGATGATGTCTTCCCCAGTTGGGCAAGTGCATGAGCTACAGAATTCTAATTTCTACGTACATGCAAAAGTAGATGTTCTCGTGTTGAACACCAGTTTTTTGGATTCCTCGATAAGTGCAGCCACCCAGGATTTGTGATTTTTTTTCAAAACTATGACGTTTTTTATAGCAATTTCGGAAAATATAGCACGTAATGCAAAAAACCCAGAACTATGACCCCGTCGGCCTGGTGTTGGTCGAAGAGGTACTTTTCAGTCACCGTTTGGCCGAAGAGGGCTTTTCGGCCCGCGGTTGACCGAAGAAACGCGTAGCTGGGACGAAGACCTCGCATCGGCGGAGGCCGGGCCGAAAATAGTAACTTCGGCCTCGCCGCGACCGAAGTGGGTGTTTTCGGCCAGGCAGCGGCCGAAGAGCCTTTTCGGCCTCCCATCGACCGAAAAGGAGTGGATAAGCCCCCGCATGGTGTCTCCTTCCTCTCGCCTGTTCGCCTCTGTTCTTCCTTTCTCTCTCTCGTTCTTCTCTGTACCTCACCACCCCTAGCTGATCTCCTCCATTTGCCACCCATTTTCACATCGAAGCCACAGAATCGGTAGATCGTAGCAATCCCAAACGGCCTACGGTGTTGTTTTTTGCTATGGATAGTTTTCTGTGCGTTTGGGGAGGAGTAGCCATGGTGGGGAGGAGGAGCCATGGTGGGGAGGAGGAGGTGCGGTTGGGCAGGAGGTGTTGATGAGGAGGAGCAACAGTTGTGGGGGAGCAGCAGCTGTGGAGGAGGAGGTGCGGCTTGGGGGTGACTGGAGTTGAACCTCCGGTCGTCGAGGGGGCGGCGGTGGTGCTGTCGTTGTTCGGTGGTGCAAGCACCTCCGCTAAGGTATAATCATGTCCTCACAAATTTTCTCTGAGTTGTATAGTTTAGTTAGTGTAGATAAATTATATTGCGAATTGTAGTGTTAATTTGTATGTGGTGGCATTTTAGCGGAGTAATAATTGTGTTAGTGTAGCGGAATAATAATAATTGTGTTAGTGTAGCGGATAATAAAAATTGTGTTAGTGTTAATTTGTATGTGGTGGCATTTTAGCGGATTTTAGTTAGTGTAGCGGGTAATATTAGTGTTCGTTGTGATTAATGAGAAGATGACAATGTCTGACAGGTGAAAATGTCTGAATCAGTAAATCTGAATGTTTACTACGGCGCTGGTAATGTTCGATATAATGAGTTGGGGGTTGATCTTAGAGAGTTTAAAAATGGCGTCATGACACTAGCAGACCCGGACAGACTGGACATTAGACAGTTGAAGTATTGGTTGACAACTAGTTTCGGGCTGGATCCTGAAGTATGTTCCGTCAGTATTCATGCATTGTGGACCAAATCTTGTAAAAATGTCAAGTGGGAGTTGATGTCGATAGATAGGAGCCAGCATTGGTTGTCCCTGTTAAGACGCTGCCGAGACCGAAGAATCCACCCATATGCACTTGTGCAACCTGTGCCGAAGGAGGAGAATACCGTACAACTCCACAGGGGTATGAACCCGGCAAAGGCAGTGAAGTGGCTAACGAGATTGTTTTATCCGGGTCACAACCACAAGATGTGGATGCTAGCCAACCCGAGAAAGAGTCGGACTACGTGCCACACAATGTTTGTGGTCCTGATACCGGGCAGAGTAGCCAGTCGATAATATTAGTTGGTTCTGGTTTTGCCGATGGGGATGAGGAAGGGGATGAAATGCAGAGGGTGATGGAGGAAGAGGACGAGGATGGATTGGTGGAGGAACTGGATTCTGAAAATTCTAAGGATGAAGTGGAAGTACCGATTCCTTCTGCATGGGAGCAGGACATATCCACCGGCCTTACGCTCAACGATGGCCATGAGACTCCATGTCAGTATAATCTGAACCAAGTACAGATAGGGGCTATGTTTGATACAAAGAAAAAATTGAAGTATGCGGTGATAAAGTGGGCTATGTCTACGCAGAGGGTTTTTCGGACATACATATCAAGTCCAACAAACTATACGGTGAAATGTGTTGAAACAGGTTGTCCAGGGAAGGTGCACGGGCACGTGCCGAAGTATGACATCCACTGGGTTGTCACCATTGTCGTCCCACATAATTGTGTGAGGAAGAACCTGCTGGTGAAGCATCCGAACCTGACTTCAAGTCTCATCGCGCAACTCATGTATACTGAGATAGTAGAGAAGAAACATATGGAAGCAAAACACATCCAGACAGCAGTGCAGGTCAGATGGAATTATGTCATTCCTTATGGGAAGGCTTGGAGGGCTAAGCAGAAGGCTATGGAGGAAAGGTTTGGGACGTTCTTTGACTCATATGATAATGTTGTCCATCTCCTTGGCATACTGAAGGAGAGGAATCCCGACACTTATGTGAACGTACAACACATGAGGTTGCTGAGTATACCAGATTTCAAGGTGTTGAAACGAGTGTTCTTCTCTTTTGCTATGTGCATCGAAGCTTTCCGGCATTGTCCTCCTGTTATGTTTGTGGATGGTACATTCCTGACCGGGAACAATCAAATCATCCCACTTGCCATGGCATTTGTGGAGGGTGAGAACTTTCCCAGGTGGGTATGGTTCTTCCGGCAAGTGAAAATTGCCATCGTGAAGGACCGACCAAACGTGTGTGTCATTCATGACAGACATGCCGGTATATTGAAGGCCGTGAAGACACTACGTAATCCAACAGTTGACGAACCAACACCTTGGAGGGACTTGCAGAGTCGGTGGTGCATGCGCCATCTTGGGGCTAAATTTTTCTCACAGTTCAAGAACAAGCGGTTGATGAACTTGTTCAAAAAATTATGCAAGCAGAGCCAGCAGTGCAAATACGGATTTATTTGGTCAAAACAAGATGAGTTTACTAAGAAGCAGGTCCGTGCGAGGAGGAAAATGGAAGAAGATCAGGTTAAATTAGCAGCACTCATCGCGGAGCTAGAGGAGCGAGTAGGTCTTTGTGACTTGCCAGCAATTGACCCTCCTAATACTAAGAGAAAGAAGGGAAGGGCAATAAAGAATTTTTCTGAGTGGATAGAGAAAGAGCCTCCAGTGAATTGGCCTTTGCTGCATGACACACATGGAGCTAGGTATGGCCACATGACAATCAATCTTGTAGATGTGTATAACTTTGTGCTGAGAGGGAATAGAGCATTGCCACTCACAGCTATTGTGGAGGCTGTATTCCATGGCACTTTGAGATATTTCAGAGAAAGGCACGAGTTAGCAAAGAAGCATATTGAAGATAATCACAACACACCTTATTGTACCCGTGTCATGGAATACATGGCAAAGAAGATAGAGAAAGCAAAGAAGCACACTGTCAGACTCATAGGGAATGAAGAAAGGAGGTATGAGGTTCAGCTTCCTACCGATGGTTTTGGTTCTGGACATGAGGTGAAGACACACGAGGTAAAAATTGGAACGGAATTTTATCCAACATGTGAGTGTACCTGCAACAAACCGAAGTTGTTGCACCTACCTTGCTCTCATGTGTTGGCTGCCTGTGGCCAAATTAAGTTGGATGCTATCTCCTTCGTGTCCCCATACTATTTAAAAGAGGCAGTGGTCAACACATGGACATGTGAGATGATAGGGTTTAGAGTCGTCGGCAATTTCAACAAGGTAAACGACAGTGAGAGAGTATACATCCCGCATCCAGACCTTCGGCGAACAAGTAGGGGCAGACGAAAGGCCTGTCGCATCCGAAACGATATGGAACAATCTGAAGCTGGTGGAGCAACCAGACAATGTTTGTTATGCGCGGCTTATGGGCATAGGATGAAATATTGTCCCGACCTGAACAAAGATGGTGCTTCCACATCAACGGCTGCGACAACAGGAGCAAGAGGCGGACGTGGTCGTGGCAGTCGAGGCCGAAGGGGCGGACGAGGAAGAAATAACTCACAAGCTATATAATGTGTCGTACTGTGTTTCAATATGTAATATGTCAGGACTATGTTTTAATTTGTAATATGTCAGGACTATGTTTTAATTCGTAATATGTCGGGACTAAGTTTTAATTTGTAATATGTCAGGACTATGTTTTAATTGGTAATATGTCAGGACTATGTTTAATTTGTAATATACCGTACTATGTTTTAATTTGTAATATGTTTGAACTATGTTTTATTTGCACCTGAGATTTGTTGTTTGAATTGCAGATATATCTTCGTATCCGTTGCTTAATGGTAACATCGATAGAAAGCACCGGGGCGCCCTTATGGAAGCGAGCAACAACTTAGACGTGTTGGTCACTCGTACCCCAAAGACTAACTGGATGATACACGAATCATGGGTTGATAGGTATGTGTGCATATAATGGAATCCATATAATGACTTACTATGTTTGTCATACTTTTCATAGCCGCTAACAATCTCTTTATTTTGTAGGTTAAATTGGGTTGGACTTCTACCCTTGGCACGACTAGTTGAGGGTACATTGGATGAGTGGGTTGATGGTCCGGACTTAGCAGTTACACAACAGGCAAGTGAAACGTTTCTCTTACGACAAGTCACTCCTTACCTGCTTAGTAGATAGATGGAGACCAGAGACACATACGTTTCACTTTCCCTGGGGAGAGATGGCGCCTACTTTATAGGGTGTGTCTTACTTGTTGGGATTACCTCTGGCCGGTGTTGCCATAGGTCCCTTAGAGGCAGAATCTGGTTGGCAAGCAGCGATGCAGACCCGTTTTTTGGCTACGGTGCCGACTGCTAGGGCCATAGATAACGATCCTCACGGGCCTCTTTTTAGATGGTTGAGCCAGTTTCAGGTAACCTTCACGGCCACTTAAACAAATGTTGTTTTTTAGTTCCCCGATGTTCATACAATCATTACGTTTCTATGTAGATTGTCTCGTTAGGATATCCCGATGTTCAGTTGTCGGAGGCACAGATTGACTGGTCCCTAGAGGCATATATTCTTTGGCTGTTTGGCAAGACAATGTTTACGGAAAACCATGTGACCACTGTCGATGCACGACTCATCGGTATTGCACGAGAGATAGCCGACGCACGTTGCCCTGGGGATATTCTGCAGAGGAGTTTTGGTTCTGCTGTGTTAGCAGCTACGTACAGAGGCCTGTGCAAAGCTTGCTTGTTGAAGTCTAGAAAATCTAGTCTTGTTGGATGTCCATTATTGTGGCAGCTCTGGTCATACGAGAGATTCCCTATTGGACGACTCTATGTCTACATTGATAAACCTTTTGGTTTGGAGGACTTAGCTGGGGCTTATGTGCCAGCTATCGGCGACTTGCCTACTATGGGATATGTTTGGGCACGGAGAGAGGTACTTTTATATTAAGTAACAATTAATTCCATTATTTCTTGCCATTCAATAGTATTACTAATGCTTAATTGTTGTCATGCACAGAGACAGTTCGCGCATAGCCAGGTTAGGGGATGCTACCCGTCCTTCACGGCGCAGTTTGAAGTTTGCACGAGGATCAAGTTATCTGGGAGCCATACTCGCCTCAGGCTATATCATCGAGGTGCCCGGTTGGGATTTCTGGATTGTGCACTAGAGATCGGCACTATTGGATGACCAAGGCCAAGTTGGTGTTCGACGTGACGGTTGAGGAGATGGCTCTTCATAGGGTGATGAGACAGTTCGGTCTATATCAAGAGCCTGAGATTCCAGATATTCCACATTTGCCAGAGCACGTGCAGAAGTAAGTACCAATACTATTTTAGTTGTCCGCTCTGCATTCATAATATACCTAATCATGTATCGCGCATGTCAATCTCAGGGACAGTCGCCTAGGAGGATACAAGTCCATGGCTTATTGGCTTAAGAGCATTACCCCTTACGTTGATGAATGGACTACCGCGCCGACAAATATCTGGGGTGAGGTTCGTCCCTTTAACTGGGAAATGTTCGGGTTGTATCTGCAACGTTACCGGCATACAACGAGGATCTACTTGGTTCCACCAGCTGCTCCTGATCAGATCGAAGCCCCTCTCACCAGCGATATGTACCCAACTGCTTCTGTTGTGGGAACCAGACAGCACGCGGTACGTGCCTTGGTTCTCATATGTTAAGTCTTTTGTTAACCTGGACATATTCGCTTGGTTATCTATTCGTGGTGTCTATCATACAACGAGGATATAATTGGTTAACTCTTCATGTACAGGGTGACTTGATAGTACATGAGCGAGAGGAGGTTTCCGCCTTAACGCAGCGCTTTCAGAGGGGAGAAACTATCCCACCGCGAGAGGGCGTCTCATGGTTAAGGCGTCTTGACGACAAGCTACGTACGTGGGATTTACGCAACTGTTACGTGTAGACGGTCTTCGGATGTTGCAGTTCCTCCTCCAGCACATCGTCCGCCACGTCCCTCTGTGCACCATTCAGAACCACGAGTCTCTGTGCACCATTCAGAACCACGACCCTCTGTGCACCGTGCAGAACCTCATCCTTCACAGCCAGGGAGCTCTTCCTGGCATCAGCCACCTCCTTCACAGCCAGGGAGCTCTTCCTAGCATCAGCCACCTCCTTCACAGCTAGGGAGCGCTTACTGGCATCGGCAGATGGAACTAGGTAACACTACTCACTACATTCTTTTAAACAATGTAGTAATTGTTCCTGCATTCTCAGTAGTCACTGATGCTTACTGGTGGTGCTTCGTTCATGCATTTGTATCAATTTTACATGTTTTACTTTACCGCTGGCGGCAACCAGTCGCAACCGTTCATGCATTCATAGCAGTCACCGATTCTTAGTGGTGGTGCTTCGTACTTTGAGGGCGACGGCGAGGATGATGACCAAGCTACAAACATTTATGGCTTCTCGCAGACAGTGTTTCACACTCCACCACCACCACCGACGCGGGAGACACATACCGTGACAGACGAGATTAACTATGGTCGTGGTTATCGCGAGCCTCGTCCACCGCCTCAGCGCTTATCGCCTTCCGGTCCTCGCCCGAGGAAGACCCAGACTCGTCGTCGTCCCCCGCAGTGATATGCTTATCTATCTATGTATGACTCATTATCTATGTTAGTTTCAGACTATTCGCAGCTGTGTGTCAGTATTTATGTATGAGACATGCTTCATGTATGTGTTACTATCGCACTTGCTTCTATCTGAACAGGAGACATATATTGTTTTATGTATGCGAGAGACATATTACTATTAATTCACATTCTTATTCCAGTTACATTTCCAAAGAGACTACAACCGATAATTAAGATACAAGTACATCTGAATTAAACGGTGCGGCTGAACTTGTGCAATACATCTTACATACTACAAAATGAAATTCAGATATAACATAATGCCCTACAATAATACAGTACAAACTAATAATGCAAGTACATCCGAATGAAATGGTACGACTAGAATACATCTTACATACTAATAATGCAAGTCATCATCGTCATCCTCCGCTGATGCAGCCCTTTTGCCCTTCGACGATGCGGTCCTCTTGCCCTCCGTCGATGCAGAACTCTTGCCCTTGGTCGATGCAGAACTCTTGCCCTTCGAGGATGCAGAACTCTTGCCCTTGGACGATGCAGAACTCTTGCCCTTCGATGATGTAGAACCCGGAAGCGGCGGCATGAAGATATCATCTTCGTCCTCGCTCTCCTTAGTCCATAAAAATGTATTCTTTGCTGCAGTCCTTCTGAAAGTTTCACTCTCCGGCTCCACTACCTTCTTCCACCTTTCATGCAACCTAAGAAGTTCTTTACATACCTCCTCATAGGTCCTTTCAGGCCACCCAGACCTACGTAATCGGTGAGCCAACTCATTCATTATGGTGTCACTACCGGTGAGTTCGTCCCATGGAACTATCCTATTGTCCATCCTGAAATCGATAACTAGACTCAGAAGAGTCCTGCTCATCCCAGGGTGAAAACTATGATCGATGGATAATGGGACATCTGGACTACACTACACTGGAATGCTTATCCACCTCCGCCAGAAGGGGTTTTTATAGATAGAGAGGAGAAAATGGCGGGAAAGAATGATTGCGGTATGGCGGGAAACGGGTGGCGGGAAGGGGTTGGCGGGAAACGGGTGGCGGGAAAATATGGCGGGAAACGGGTGGCGGGAAGGGGTTGGCGGGAAACGGGTGACGGGAAAATACATTTCGGCCTAAGCCATGCAACTTCGGCCAACACTAGACCAAAAAGGACTTTTCGGCCTACACTTGACCAAAAAGTGTATTTCGGCCTAGTGGTGGCCGAAAACAGCCATTTCGGCCAGGTCCCAACCTTTTTGGCCAAGGCAAGGCCGAAAAGCCTACTTCGGCCTAGAGGTGGCCGAAAACATCTACTTCGGCCAACGCGTGTCCGACAGGGTGCTATTTTTGATTTTTATCCACATCATGCAATAGTTTCCGTATTTGCTATAAAAAACGTCATAGTTTTGAAAAAATCGATTTCTTCAAGTCATGGTCTCCACTCTAATGCAAGGGCAATGCCCTCTGCACACGTCGACGTTTCAGCTCACTAGTAGAAAACAGGGCTTAGGTCATAGGAGAGTTTTCACATTAGCCCCGGTTCAGTCACGAACCGGGACTAATGTGAGCATTGGTCCTGGTTCGTGCGGCCAGGGACCTGCCGGGCCTCATGGGGGCATTGGTCCCGGTTCGTCCGGACCCTTTGGTCCCGGTTGGTGGGACAAACCGGGACCAATGGGCCACGCTCCTAGCCCACCACCCTTTAGTCCCGGTTCCTACCACAAACCGGGACTAAAGGCCTGGTCCTAGTTGCGGCCAGTGTTTAGTCCCACCTCGCCAACCGAAGGGCGCTCACATCAGTTTATAAGGCCGTCCCTCTCTGCCTTGTTGAGCTTCTCTTAAAGTGAAAATAGATGCCCTTATACAGGGAATTTGACCTAAATTCATAGTAAATTTCGTAGAAATTTATTATGAATTTAGGTTGAATTTTCTCTATAAGCGCATCTATGTTCATTTTTTTATATTTATAAAATAAATAAACCTTAATAAAATAAAATAAATAAGTTTTTGTTGTAAGTAGGAACAAAAAAAAGCAAAAGATAAAAAAACAGGAGCCATCAACTCCATAACCGCCATATCTGGGATAGAGAAGGGCGATCCCTTGGAGTGGGATTCACATACAGTTGCCAAACATCTACCATTCGAGCCTAGCAGGTGGAACTCGGATCTGTCAACAGTGTCAAAGCGGCAAATAGCAGGCGGAGGAGAAGCCACCGATGTCATGTGTAGATCCCTTCTAGGTCTTGCGGATCGTTCTATTACAATAATTTGGTTGGTTGATCCCAAAAAAAGGGAATTTGGTTGGTTTTCTTGAAGCCCTAGCTTGTTGTGCCGTCCTATTCTCTCAATGCAATTTAGCAAATGCTACTACAGTACAGTAAAGGGCACAAAGAAAAAGCACGCAGTGAAGGAAAATACCTCCATATCAAAGCTGCTACTTATCTTGTTGGTTATCAGGATGTGGATATGTAGAATTTTGTCTAGCCACGGCAACAGACATGCATTCATCGAGGGGGTTCACTACAGAACAAAATAAATGCTGACGTTAGTTGTTGAGGGTACGTTTGACATCCCTGAGAGACTAGATAATGAAAAGATGAATCGTCAAACCTGGATGAACAAAGACGCTACCAAGTGGATGAATCTGATGGCCTGTCCTCCCTTGAAGATCATGCGTCCTCCCTTGAAGGCGCCACCAGGGCCATGGACGCCTCATACACCGCCGCAGACGTGTTGTAGTGATGAGGTATCGTGCAGGATCTGACACAGGATCACCTTCAGGCAAGATGAATAGGTCTTCAGGGGCACGACGGCCGGCCACAGCAGGCCCCTGCCATGGACGGCGCCGCCCGAGGAACAGCTGCTCGCCAGCTCGCCTCTGAGCAGTCCAAGCTTATCCGCGAGCTCGTCCACTAGTGCTCGTCGCCGCCACGGCGTCCTGCAGGCTAGAGAACGGCGGTTCGCCGTTCTTATCCACGGCCGCCGTTGGAACCGACTCCGGCCGCCTATATAAGGAGCCCTTGAGTCCGTCCAGTCCCTCAGGCGACCTCAAGCCACCCCACCTAGCACCCCCATAGCAGGCAATCGACCAGGGAGGGTCTTCTTCCCCATCTCCGGCCAGTACAGCCGCCACCGCCCTCCGGTCCATTCAGTTGCAACCAGAGCCCCCCCGTCCGTATAGCACCACCATCCTCCTCCCCTCGACCGTGCGGAGCCTCCCAAACCCTCAGCTGCGTCGGGGAACCACCGTAGGCCAAAGCCCCAAACCTCCCGAAGCTGCCGTCCGCCGCGGAGCTCGCCGCCGGCGACTCCCTCCATCCCCGCCACCTCCTCGACCACCGGGAGGACCGCCCTGGCCTGGCGGATCCATCCCCGCCCTCAGGACCCCGCGAGGAGCCGCCGTTCGCCGGCGTTGATCGCCGGAGCCCCGCCTCTGTTCGGCCAGAGGAGGAAGGAGGCGGGGGCGACTGGTCAAACCTGACCAGTGGGCCCAAGGGACCCACTGTCAGTGACCCACGAGCCGGTCCACGTGGGTTAAGTGGAGGATCTGACACAGGATCACCTTCAGGCAAGATGAATAGGTCTTCAGGGGCACGACGGCAGTGGCGGCGCCATGGCTGGGACTGGTGACGACAGCGGCGGCGAGCGAGCGGGAGGGTGGCGGCGGCTGCGTGCGAGTGGGAGGCCGGAGGATCACCACTCATTGTGCTCGACATATCACTACAAGAAACCTGTTAATCCATGACGGATTTCTAATGACATTTTTGGAAACTCTCATCGATGACCAGGTAAAACCCCACAAGCCCGGTGAAAGCCCGCTAAAGCCCGTCTAACCGTTCCCGTATAAAAACTTAACCCTAAATTCCCTCCTCGGCCCTTGCATCGTGTCCCACAGCATGTCGCCACCCCTCGTCCCTCCCACAGCTCGTAAACCTTAATAAAATAAAATAAAATAAACTATAGTAACTATAATAAATAAACCTTAATAAATTAAGTAAAAATAGCAGCAGTAAAATAAATAAAAATAGCAGCAGTAAAATAAATAAAAATAAAATAATTAAAGTAAAATACATAAGTAATTAGAAATAAAATAAATAAGTTTTTTGTTGTAAGTAGATACAAAACAAAACAAATAAAGCAAAAGAGAAAAAAAAAAACAGAGGAAAAAAATTATGCCACCTACTGGGCCACCACGGCCTGAATACGACTAGAAACCCATCCATGGGCCAGGATTCAGGCCCGCAGAAGGCCCAGTAGGCCCACAGGCAAATAGTGACAGAATAGGCCCGTAAGCCTGCATTTGAGAGGAGCTCGAAGTGGTCAGCGCAGCTGCGCTTATAAACCACTGTCGAAGCCTCTCGGCTAGCGAGGTGGGACTAAACATCCCACCGCAACGCGCCAGTTCCAGCACAAGGCCTTTGGTCCCGGTTCGTGGCACCAACCGGGATCAAAGGCCTTTAGTCCCGGTTGGTGCCACCAACCGGGACCAAAGAGTTCCCTATATATACCCCACCGCCACAGCAGAGCACTCCAGAGTGCTCTGTTTTTTCTGGCCGGCGAGGGGAGGGCTTTTGGGTGCTCTAGCTCACCTCCTATGCACATGAGGTGTTCGATGAAATGTCTGAGCCACACTAGTTAATCTTTGTCCTCTCGAAACTCGACCTCCGAGCTCCATTTTCCCCGAGATTTGTCTAGGTTTAGCGGTCCGTCCCGTCTCGTCCCCGTCTTCACCGCCGTCGATCGCCCGCGCCGATCTCGTCGCCAGCAGCACTGTGGTGAGCCTCTTGTTCTTATCTTCTTTCTGAAAGGAAAAAATTCTTACTTTAGATAGTTACTTGTCTAATTTTGTGACTTTTATTATTCCTTCTTATTACATAGTGCGATGGTTTTGGTATCCGCCCTCGTCGGCCCTCGTCCTGTCTATGATTCGGATGTGGTATATATTATCTTTTTATAACTATTTGGTTCATTTATTGTTTATGACAAATATACTGACCAACGTGACATAGATTTTATTTATCTAGGAGGTGGTTGAACCGGAAATTCTAACCGACCCTATTGTCGAGAGGTTAAATTTAGTTGAAGAAGAAAACAATTACTTGAGGGAAAAAATAAAAAAATTGAGGAGGAGAAGATGATATTGGAGTTGCATGTTGCGGATGTCGTCGATGATCACAAGATCAAGATGGATGCAATGCGCTTGAAGATTAGAAAGATTAGAAAATATGCCATTCATACCGAGGCTTGGTATCATTATGCCGTTGGATCAATTGTTACCTTGGTTGCGATTATGATCGCATTTGTTTTCGCATTGAAATGTTTTACATAGTTTCAATGTATGGTTTAATTAATTCGATGCTCTGGAGAGCTATATATATGTTGTTAGATGAGAACTATGTATGTACTTTGGTTCTAATGTGATTATGAACTTCTATTAATTTGGTCACTTAATTATCTATTCATGATGTTCTGTAATGGTTTTTGACACACTTAATTATATATAATGCACGCAGATGAACCGGCAATGGATGTACGGTGACAGACACACCTCCGAGTACATTAAGGGCGTGCATGATTTTCTCGAAGTGGCTGAGGCAAACAAGCAGAATGGTTTTATGTGTTGTCCATGCCCTATATGTGGGAATACGAAGTCTTACTCTGACCGGAAAATCCTTCACGCCCACCTGCTTTACAAGGGTTTCATGCCACACTATAATGTTTGGACGAGGCACGGAGAAATAGGGGTTATGATGGAAGACATCGAAGAAGAAGAGGACGATGACAACTATGTGCCCCCTGAATACGGTGATGCTGCAACGGGGGAAGCTGCTAAAGATCAAGAGGAACCAGTGCCCGATGATGATGATCTCCGCCGGGTCATAGTCGATGCAAGGACGCAATGCGAAAGTCAAAAGGAGAAGCTGAAGTTCGATCGCATGTTAGAGGTTCACAAAAAGGGTTGTACCCCAATTGCGAAGATGGCAACACAAAGCTCGGTACCGTACTGGAATTGCTGCAGTGGAAGGCAGAGAATGCTATGCCTGACAAAGGATTTGAGAAGCTATTGAAAATATTGAAGAAGAAGCTTCCAAAGGATAACGAATTGCCAGACAGTACATACGCAGCAAAGAAGGTCGTATGCCCTCTAGGATTGGAGGTGCAGAAGATACATGCATGCCCTAATGACTGCATCCTCTACCGCGGTGCGTACAAGGATCTGAACGCATGCCCGGTATGCGGTGCATTGCGGTATAAGATCAGACGAGATGACCCTGGTGATGCTGACGGCGAGCCCCCCAGGAAGAGGGTTCCTGCGAAGGTGATGTGGTATGCTCCTATAATACCACGGTTGAAACGTCTGTTCAGAAACGAAGAGCATGCCAAGTTGATGCGATGGCACAGTGAGGACCGTAAGAAAGACGGGAAGTTGAGAGCACCCGCTGACGGGTCGCAGTGGAGAAAAATCGAGAGAAAGTACTGGGCTGAGTTTGCAGCTGACCCAAGGAACGTATGGTTTGGTTTAAGCGCGGATGGCATTAATTCTTTCGGGGAGCAGAGCAGCAATCACAACACCTGGCCCGTGACTCTATGTATGTATAACCTTCCTCCTTGGATGTGCATGAAGCGGAAGTTCATTATGATGCCAGTTCTCATCCAAGGCCCTAAGCAACCTGGCAACGACATTGATGTGTACCTAAGGCCCTTAGTTGAAGAACTTTTACAGCTGTGGAATGGAAACGGTGTACGTACGTGGGATGAGCACAAACAGGAGGAATTTAACCTGCACGCATTGCTGTTTGTAACCATCAATGATTGACCCGCTCTCAGTAACCTTTCAGGACAGACAAACAAGGGATACCACGCATGCACGCACTGTTTAGATGACACTGAAAGTATATACCTGGACAAAAGCAGGAAGAATGTGTACCTGGGCCATCGTCGATTTCTTCCGACCAACCATCAATGTCGAAAGAAAGGCAAGCATTTCAAAGGCGAGGCAGATCACCGGAAGAAGCCTGCCATGCGTACCGGTGATCACGTACTTGCTATGGTCAATGATTTACACGTAATCTTTGGAAAGGGCCCCGGCGGACTAGCTGTTCCGAATGACGCTGAGGGACACGCACCCATCTGGAAGAAGAAATCTATATTTTGGGACCTACCCTACTGGAAAGAGCTAGAGGTCCGCTCTTCAATCGACGTGATGCACGTGACGAAGAACCTTTGCGTGAACCTGCTAGGCTTCTTGGGCGTGTATGGGAAGACAAAAGATACACCTGAGGCATGGGAGGACCTGCAACGTTTGCACGAAAAAGACGGCATGCCTCCGAAGCAGTATGAAGGTCCTGCCAGCTACGCTCTTACGAAAGAAGAGAAAGAAATCTTCTTTGAATGCCTGCTCAGTATGAAGGTCCCGACTGGCTTCTCGTCGAATATAAAGGGAATAATAAATATGCCAGAGAAAAGTTCCAGAACCTAAAGTCCCATGACTGCCACGTGATTATGACGCAACTGCTTCCGGTTGCATTGAGGGGGCTTCTACTGGAAAACATCTGATTAGCCATTGTGAAGCTATGTGCATTCCTCAATGCAATCTCTCAGAAGGTGATCGATCCAGAAATCATACCAAGGCTAAGGAGTGATGTGGCGCAATGTCTTGTCAGTTTTGAGCTGGTGTTCCCACCATCCTTCTTCAATATCATGACGCACGTCCTAGTTCATCCAGTCGACGAGATTGTCGTTCTGGGCCCGTATTTCTACACAATATGTTCCCCTTTGAGAGGTTCATGGGAGTCCTAAAGAAATATGTCCGTAACCGCGCTAGGCCAGAAGGAAGCATCTCCATGGGCCATCAAACAGAGGATGTCATTGGGTTTTGTGTTGACTTCATTCCTGGCCTTAAGAAGATAGGTCTCCCTAAATCGCGGTATGAGGGGAGACTGAATGGAAAAGGCACGCTTGGAGGGGGGACTCAATAATATGCAGGGACGGATATTCTTGGTCTCAAGCACACTACACAGTTCTACAGAACTCTACCTTGGTGACCCCGTATGTCGATGAACACAAGAACAGTCTGCGCTCCAAACACCCGGAGCAGTGTGACGACTGGATTACATGTGAACACATCAGGACTTTCAGCAGTTGGTTGGAAACATGTCTCAGAGGTGACACCACTGTTTGTGATGAGTTGTACTCGTTGTCCAGGGGACCATCTTCGACTGTATTGAGTTACAAAGGATACGAGATAAATGGGAATACATTTTACACGATCACCCAAGATCAAAAGAGCACCAACCAAAACAGCGGTGTCCGCTTTGATGCAGCAACCGAGTGGGGAAAGGACACATATTATGGTTACATAATGGACATATGGGAACTTGACTACGGACATGATTTTAAGCCCCCTTTATTTAAGTGCAAATGGGTCAATCTGTCAGGAGGCGGGGTACAGGTAGACCCACAGTACGGAATGACAACAGTGGATCTGAACATCTTGGGTACACTGACGAACCGTTCGTCCTAGCCAATGATGTGGCACAGGTTATCTATGTGAAGGACATGTCTACCAGACCGAGTAAAATAAAAGATAAGGAAGCGAATACATCATACGATGAGCCAAAGCGCCACATAGTTCTTTAAGGAAAAAGGGACATTGTGGGAGTGGAGGGCAAGACACACATGTCTGAAGATTATGAAAAGTTTCATGAAATTCCTCCCTTCAAAGTCAAGGCTGACCCAAGCATACTGATAAACGATGAAGATTATCCATGGTTACGGTGCAATAAGCAAATGACACAAGCGAAGAAAAAGTGAAGACTTTCTCCCGCAACTATTATGATGATACCATGCCAACTTTGTAATAGACGAGTATGATACCATTGTCCGTTTTGTACAAGAAGTGCATCTAGTTTTTGCCGTAACCCTCTCAACTTTCTTGCACATGCTATGTGGATGAAATGATGATACCATGCCAACTTTCAACCTTTTCAGAGTTCATTTGAAATGCTTTTCAATTTTAGGGTCTTATAGCTCAAAATAATTAGTAACTGCATGAAAAATAACAGGCCAAAAATTAAAAATTATGCCACCTACTGGGCCACCACGGCCTGAATACGATTAGAAACCCATCCATGGGCCAGATTCAGGCCCGCAGAAGACCCAGTAGGCCCACAGGCATGTACAGAGAGGTTAGGCCGTAAGCCTGCTTTAGAGAGGAGCTCGACAGCTCAGGCGCACCGCACCTTATAAACAGGTGCGGCTCTCTCTTAGCTAGCGAGGTGGGACTAAACTCACCACCACGCCGCTGTGCAAGGCCATTGGTCCCGGTTGGTGGCATGAACCCGGACCAATTCCACCCTTTGGTCCCTGTTGGTGCCACGAACCGGTACTAATGAGGCTGTGGCCCCACGAGCACCTTTAGTACCTGTTCGTGGCACGAACCGGTACTAGAGTTTCTTACTAAGCAATTTTTTAGTCCCACCTCGCTAGCTGAGAGGCACTAGGAGCGGTTTATAAGCCCTGAGTGCAGAGACGATGAAGAAGAGGCGCAATGCTCACCTTGCATAGCTTCAAGCCTTGAGGAATAAGGTAGACTGCATCGAGCTATGTGCTGTGCAGTCTACACTATTCCGAAAGGCTTGAAGCAAATCAACAAGCATTGCGCCTCTTTTTTATTTTTAATCATTAAAAGCAAAAAGAATTTTCATAAAGAACTTTTTTTGACAGAAACTTTAATATCAAAAAGAATTATCATAAAGTAAAATAAATAAGTAATTAGAAACAAAATAAAACAAAATAAATAAGTTTTTTGTTGTAAGTAGAAACAAAACAAAATAAATATAGCAAAACAGAAAACAAAAAAACTAAATACAGCAAAAAGAATTTTCATAAAGAACTAATGGCACTAATAGAAAGTTTACATTTTTTCTAAAACTAATGGCACTAACAGACAGTGTATAATTTTGCTGACCTAAAAGCAAAAAGAATTAAAAAATAAAGCAAAAAACAAAAGAAAATAAATAATGCAAAAAACAGAACCAAAAAACTGGTTTTTTTTAAAAACTGCCACCTATTGGGCCACCACGGCCTGAATACGACTAGAAACCCAACCTGGGCCAGGATTCAGGCCCGCAGAAGGCCCAATAGGCCCATAGACAGCACAGTGTGACATTAGGCCCGTAAGCCTGCATTTGAGAGGAGCTCGAGAGGGCAGCCGCAGTGGGGCTTATAAACCACTCCGAGCCCCTCTCAACTAGCGAGGTGGGACTAAACTTTTGGCCGCGGGCAGCGCAAGGCCTTTGGTCCCGGTTGGTGGCACCAACCGGGACCAATGCCCCCCCTTTCGTCCCGGTTGGTGCCACCAACAGGGACCAAAGGCCGCCGCTTCCCGCCCTTTGCGCTGCTGAAAAGGGACCTTTGGTCCCGGTTGGTGGCACCAACCGGGACCAAAGGTGTGCCTATATAAGCCAACACTTGGGGGAAATTTTCAGATCCCTCGCCAGTTGCCCCGACGCCGTGAGGTGCCCGTGCTCGCCGTCGCGGCCCGCTCCTCGTCGCCGTCGCCCCCGCGCCCTTGCCTCGACGGGTCCCCGCCCGGTGCTTCGTCGTCGTCGCCCTGCCCCCACGCGCCGCCCGCCTCGTGCTCCCCTGCTCGCGCGCGCCACCTCGGGCCCCAAGCCCCCCTGCCCGGCCCGCGTGCACGGGCACCCTCGCCGCCCCGCCCCGTCCCGCCCCGCGCGCCGGCGCCCTCGCCGCCCCCGCGTCACCATCGTCCTAGCCTGCCCCGCTGTGAGAGCCGCGCCCCGGCTCTGTTTTTTATTTTATTAGTTTAATTTTTTTGTTCATATGTGATGTTATTGTATGTGGCTATAATGTATATGTGAAAAAAATGTATGTATGTAGATGTTCAAATGTATGAATATATATGTCAAAAATGTTTTTTTGTTCATAGAAAGTTCTTTGTTCATATATAGAAGTTTTATATATGACAATGGATATATATTCGATATATATGAGAAATGATGATCCACATGGAAAAGTTTTATATATGCAAAAGTTTAAATTTTAGAAAAGTTTTATATATCTAGCTAGGAAGGGGAGAAGAAGAAAAAGAAGGATAGGAAAGAAGAAAATAAGAAGAGGAAAGAAAGAAGAAGAGAGAGGAAGAAGAGGAGAAATAAATAAGAAGAGGAAAAAGAAGAAAAGAAGAGGAGAAGAAGAAAGGAATAGAGGAGAAGAAGAAAAATAGAAAATATTCTATTTTTTCTTCTTCTCCTCTTTTTTTTTCTTCTTTTTTTCTTCTTTTTTTCTTCAATCCTCTCCTATATACCTTTCTTCTTCTCTCCTCTTTTTATTTCTTCTTCGTTTTCTTATGTTTTATCGGGTCTGTCGTCGTCGATACCCCTATTCCCCTCCTGATAACTTCAACACGTGGGGGGGGGTCAATATACCCCCTCCCCGATAACATTATTTTCCCGTGTATGTATGTTGTCGTTGTCGATATTACCCCCTCTCGATAAACTTCAACACGAGGGGGATATAACTTCAACACGAGTGGGGGTCGATATACCCCTCCTCGATAACATTATTTTCCCATGTATGTATGTCGTCATTGTCGATATAAAACCCCTCCCGATAACTTCAACACGTGGGGGGGGGTCGATATATACCCCCCTCCCCGATAAATTATTTTTCCCGTGTATGTATGTCGTCGTTGTCGATATATATAACTCCCTCCCAGATAACTTCGACATGATGGACGGTCGATATGTATACCCCCTCTCGACCGTGATAACTTATACCACGGGAGCACCCCCGGCCCTCTCGCTCGACCAAAACTCTCGAGGACACCCAAACCCTAGAAAAAACGATGTCGGTCTCCTACCCCCTCCCCCGCGCCCCTACCCTTGAAGCGTTGCCTAGGCCACCCCAAACCCGGAATAAGCTAGGTCTACGTTTGCACTAATATATCCACCTGCTGTCATGTTTGTGTAATAATTGCCATGTTGTAATATTTGCAGAAACAATGGAGCACGGACGAGATGAGCAAGCAGAAGAGGTGTTGGGGGACATAATCTTAGCCGGAGGTGATATCTTGTCGTATCTTAACGACAATGATGGTCTGGAAGAACAGGGTGAAGAAGCAGGCTACGGTGATCGAAGAGTGGAGGAGGAAAGACATGATTATGATGGCTCCGGTGACCCAATGCTGGTGCAAGAAGGAGCCCGTGGTGACGGCTCCGGTGACCGAACAGAGTCCGGCCAGGTAAATATATTAGTTAAGCCTGTGCTGACTAGCTAATTGATGCATTCATTGTTTTGGTATGTACACATATTAATTAACACTCGTCTTTCTTCTTTTTTTACAACAATGACGGCCAACCGATTGAACCCATCCGGACAAAGGAAGCATTTGCTGCTCAATGCGGGGTTCTTGTTAGGGACAAGATCCCGATCAGCATCCACCAATGGTATAAGCCTAAGAAGGAAGACCTGAGGTGTCTTATGTCGATGATATGCAGAAAGATGATCTTTGGACTGAGCTGAAGGAAAATTTCACCCTACCGCCAGAGGAGGATCCGGAGAAGCCAGTTATAAAGCAATTAATCAAGTCTCATGCTCTTAAGAAGATGGCAGACCTATTCAGGAGGTGGAAGAATGAGCTGAAAACATTTGTCGACAAAGAAGAGACACCAGAATTCATCGGCCGGTATGAGAAGATCAGAGATCACTGGCCCGCATTTGTGGCCCACAAGACATCGGAAAAGAGTAAGAAGATGTCAGCGACAAACAAGAAGAATGCTGTGAAGAAGAAGCTTCACCATCGCACGGGGTCAGGTGGCTACCTCAAAGCCCGACCTAAGTGGGCCAAGGCTGAGAATGATCTGCTTGAAAAAATGATCGAACCAGAGACAATGAACTAGACAGACCGTTGCCGGACTTGGTTCTTCGGGGCTGGCGGAACCTTGGACCCTGTAACAGGGAGGTGCGTTTGGATGAACGAGCTTTTGAGAATACCAGTCAAGAAGATTCAGCAATATATTGATGCAGCGCAGGAAGGGACGTTCATTCCAGACAGAGAGAACGACGAGCTCACAATGGCCCTCGGGAATCCTGAGCACCTTGGACGGACACGAGGCACACCAGGCTCCGTTCCTTGGAAGGCTGGTTTTCCGGACGCGGGCGGTTAGAAAACCCAGGAGAGGAGGAAAAAAGTGGAGCAGATCCAAATTCAGAAGCTGCACGAAAGGGTTCAAGCGCTAGAGGAACGAGACGGCAATCGAGATGCCGAAACTGCCCCCGAAGCTACACTGCCATCTCAGCGGAGAAGCAGCGTGGCTTCCACCGAGCTGCATCAGCTGGAGCATGCGGCTCCGGCTAGCTACCCCGTGGATGATATCACGGAGTCTCAACATTTCCACCTTATGGCGGAATGGCAGAACATCAAAGTCAAGGCGGCTGTTGGCTCTGTTTTACCTACTGAACCCGGCGCAGCCTACCACTGTCGGCCGATTCCAGAAGGATATGCTAGGGTGATGGTGGATGAAATAACGGAGGGATTTGAGGAGCTCCAGCTTGACCACCCTACCGGTGAAGGAAAGACTCGGCTGGGTTCTGCTCTGAAGACTCCATGCCTATGGCGGAAGGAGCTCATCAAGGTTCCGAACTGGACGGGTCCGGCGAGTAAGGGCACTCCGCCTCCTCCTCTGGCGAGTGATCAGGGCACTCAGCCTCCTTCTCCGGCGCGTGGCGGCACTCTGCCTCCTTCTCCGCCAGCGCCGGCGCGCCAGAGCAGCCGGCCTCCTCCTTCTCCGCCTCGTCAGCAAGGGCGGAAGAGACCCGCCACCGCTGCGGCTGCTCCGGCGCGTCGTAGTCCTTCTCCTCCGCCTCGTAAGCAAGGAAAGAAGACAGCCGCAGCCGCTCCGTCTGCTCTGCCGGCGTCTAGCAGTATAGCTGCCAGAGGCGGGAGGCAATACAGATTCGGTCCTTCTCTGAAGATTCCAGAGAAGTTACCATACGAGAGGACCGAGGAGGAGAACGCGAAGATCGTGCGAGCCGAAGTGAAGAACTTCTTTGAAGGGGTGAAAGCAAAGAAACATCCACCTCCAGAGGAGAAGGTAGATCCGGTGAAAGCAAAGCGCACTCTGGCTGCCCTGACAATACCACCAAAGTCTCCGCCGAGAGGCAACTAAGAGCGCGTTCTTGCAAAGACATATGCCGAAGCGGAGCGGTCAGGAAGTACTGTCAGTGATAAAAGGATGAAAGAACGACGAGCTGGGAAAAAAATTGCCCAGCTCGGCGAACAAGCGAACCAATCGTGCCCCCCGCTCAAGGTGTCAAAAGACATCGTCGCTAATGATCCGAGTATGGTGCCCGATTATAGCAATCTTGGAGATTACCTGCCCGACGATGTACATTATGAAATCATGGAGGTGGACGAACACAAATACCGTTACAGGAAGCCTCTCGTCAAAGATGAAAGATCTCTAAGCACGATGATGCGAAGACTACATGATTGGTACATGGAAACCTGCAGAGAGTCTGATGGGATGGATACTTTGACGCTGAGAGTTAAACCGGAGCATGACCTCGTTGGAATTGATCTGCTGAGTGCTCCGTTGGAATTTATCAAGGGCCTTTTGATTGAAAAACAGGAAGAACTCCTCAAATGGAACATTCAACAGTTCAATTCCAACGAGGTCATGCTCCGGTTTAACTCTCAGCGTCAAAGTATCCCTCCCCCAGACTCTCTGTAGGTTTTCATGTACCAATCATGTAATCTTCGCATCATCATTGTTAGAGATCTTTCATCTTTGACGACAGGCTTCCCGTAATGGTATTTGTGTTCGTCCACCTCCAAGATATCATAATGTACATCGTCGGGCAGGTAACATCCAAGATTGCTATAACCGGGCACCATCCTCGGATCATTAGCGACGATGTCGCTAGACACCTTGAGCGGGGGCACGATTGGTTCGCTTGTTCACCAAGCTGGGCAATTTTTTCCCAGCTCGTCGTTCTTTTAACCTTTGATCACTGACAGTACTTCCCGACCGCTCCGCTTCGGCAAATGTCTTTGCAATAATGCGCTCATAGTTGCCTTTCGACGGAGACTTTGGTTTTGTCAGGGAAGCCAGAGTGCGCTTCACTTTCACCGGATCTACCTTCTCCTCCGGAGGTGGATGTTTATTTGCTTTCACCCCTTCAAAGAAGTTTTTCACTTCGGCTCGCACGATCTTCCTGGTTTCCTCCTCGGTCCTCTCGTATGGTAACTTCTTTGGAGTCTTCAGAGAAGGACCGAATCTGTATTGCCTCCCGCCTCTGGCTGTACTGCTAGACGCCGGCAGAGCAGACGGAGCGACTGCGGCTGTCTTCTTTCCTTGCTTACGAGGTGGAGGAGAAGGACTACGACGCGCCGGAGCAGCCGGAGCAGCGGCGGGTCTCTTCCGCCCTTCCTGACGAGGCGGAGAAGGAGGAGGCTGGCTGCTTTGGCGCGCCGGCGCAGGCGGAGAAGGAGGCGGAGTGCCGCCACACGCCAGAGAAGGAGGTTGATCAGTGCCCTGATCACTCGCCGGAGGAGGAGGCGGAGGAGGAGGCGGAGTGCCGCCACGCGCCGGAGAAGGAGGCTGAGTGCCCTGATCACTCGCCGGAGGAGGAGGCGGAGGAGGAGGCGGAGTGCCCTTACTTGGCGGAGGCGTCCAGTTCGGAAGGTTGATGAGCTCCTTCCGCCATAGGCATGGAGTCTTCAGAGCAAAACCCAGCCGAGTCTCCCCTTCATCGGTAGGGTGGTCAAGCCGGAGGTCCTCAAATCCCTCCATTATTTCATCCACCATCACCCTAGCATATCCTTCTGGAATCAGCCGGCAGTGGTAGGTTGCGCCGGGTTCAGGAGGTAAAACAGAGCCAACAACCGCCTTGACTTTGAAGTTCTGCCATTGCGTCATAAGGTGGCAATGTTGAGACTTCGTGATAGCATCCACGGGGTAGCTAGCAGGAGCCGTCAAGACATGCTCCGGCTAAAGCAGCTCGGTGGAAGCCACGCTGCTTCTCCGCTGAGATGGCGGGGTAGCTTCGGGGGTAGTTTCGGCATGTTGATTAGTGTCTCGTTCCTCTAGCGCTTGAACCCTTTCATGCAGCTTCTGAATTTGGGTCTGCTCCACTTTTTTCCTCCTCCCCTGGCTTTTGTAACCGCCTACGTCCGGAAAACCAGCCTTCCACGGAACGGAGCCTGGCGTGCCTCGTGTCCGTCCAGGGTGCTCAGGATTCCCGAGGGCCATTGTGAGCTCGTCGTTCTCTGTGTCTGGAACGAACGTCCCTTGCTGCGCTGAATCGATATAGTGCTGAAGCATCTTGACTGGTGTTCTCATTTGCTCGTCCGTCCAAACGCACCTCCCTGATACATGGTCCAATTTTCCGCCAGCCCCGAAGAACCAAGTCCGGCAACGGTCTGGCCAGTTCATTGTCTCTGGTTCGATCCCTTTATCAAGCAGATCATTCTCAGTCTTGGCCCACTTAGGCCGGGCTTTGAGGTAGCCACCTGACCCCGTGCAATGGTGAAGCTTCTTCTTTGCAGCATTCTTCTTGTTTGTCGCTGACATCTTCTTACTCTTTTCCGATGTCTTGTGGGCCACAAATGTGGTTGTCGACAAACGTTTTCAGCTCATTCTTCCACCTCCTGAATAGGTCTGCCATCTTCTTAAGAGCATGAGACTTGATTAATTGCTCTTTAACTGGCTTCTCCGGATCCTCCTCTGGCGGTAGGCTGGAATTTTCCTTCAGTTTAGTCCAAAGATCATCTTTCTGCATATCATTGACATAAGACACCTCAGGGTCTTCCTTCTTAGGCTTATACCATTGGTGGATGCTGATCGGGATCTTGTCCCTAACAAGAACCCCGCACTGACCAGCAAATGCTTCCTTTGTCCGGATGGGTTCAATCGGTTGGCCGTTGCGCGCGATTGCTGTGATCTCAAACCTTTCATCCGAGCGCAACTTTCTCTTCGGGCCTCGTCTCTTTACCGAAGTTGTGGTCGATCCGAAGGGCTAGAAAAAAGAATAAAGACGAGAGTTAATTAATATGTGTACATACTAAAACAATGAATGCACCAATTAGCTAGTCAGCACAGGCTTAACTAATATATTTACCTGGCCGGACTCTGTTCAGTCACCGGAGCCGTCACCACGGGTTCCTTCTTGCACCAGCATTGGGTCACCGGAGCCATCATAATCATGTCTATCCTCCTCCACTCTTCGATCACCGTAGCCTGCTTCTTCACCCTGTTCTTTCAGACCATCATTGTCGTTAAGATACGACAAGATATCACCTCCGGCTAAGATTATGTCCCCCAACACCTCTTCTGCTTCCTCGTCTCGTCCGTGCTCCATTGTTTCTACAAATATTACAATATGGAAATTATTACACAAACATGACAGCAGGTGGATATATTAGTGCAAACGTAGACCTAGCTTATTCCGGGTTTTGGGTGTTTTTTTTTCTAAGGTTTGGGTGTCCTCGAGAGTTTTGGTCGAGCGAGAGGGCTAGGGGGTGCTCCCGTGGTATAAGTTATCACAGTCGAAGTTATCCGGGAGGGGGTTATATCGACAACGAAGACATACATACATGGGAAAATAATGTTATCGGGGAGGGGGTAGGTCGACCCCGCCCCCCCTCGTGTTGAAGTTATCGGGACACGGGGTATATCGACAATGACATATCCGATAAAAAATAAGAAGACGAAGAAGAAATAAAAAGAGGTGAAGAAGATATTAATAGAGGAGAAGATTGAAGAAAAAAAAGAAATAAAAAGATGAGAAGAAGAAAGGAATAGAGGAGAAGATCGAAGAAAAAAAGAAGAAAAAAAAGAGGAGAAGAAGAAAAAATAGATTCTATTTTTTCTTCTTCTCCTCTATTCCTTTCTTCTTCTCCTCTTCTTTTTCTTCTTTTCTCCTCTTCTTTTTTATTTCTCCTCTTCTTCCTCTCCTCTTCTTCTCCTTTCTTCCTCTTCTTATTTTCGTTTTTCCTCTCCTTTTTTTTTTCTTCTTCCTTTCCTAGCTAGATATATAAAACTTTTCTAAAAATGTAACCTTTGCATATATAAAACTTTTCCATGGATCATCATTTCTCATATATATCCATCTATAGCCACATAGATATATAAATGGAAAAAAATGCTATGAACAAAAATACATATATACTTGGTAAATATTCTATGAACATCATTTCTCATATATATCAATGCATACATCCATGGATCATCATTGCTCATATATAAAAACTTTATGTATATGAACAAAAAAACATTTTTTGACATATTTAGCACATTCTAAATTTTCCTAACTCTTTTACAACCACAAAAATTACTCCAACTTCATGACAGTACCCACACTCCATTTCACCAAAAACCTTCTGATCCATAGTTCAAAATTTTCAAATTTCATTCAAATGAAATTTGAACCAGATTCAAATTCCTTGCTGAAAACCTATTCTAAACCAATCCAAAAATTCTGAAATTTTGCCATCACCTTTGTCTTGCATCAGTACCTCACCACAAAAATATCATAAATTCTAAAAATGCCCAAAGCCATCTAGCATTTGATCAAACACCCTCTATATGCACTGTTCTTATCTGTAAAAAAATTCAGAAATTTCAGAAAATTGGACGGCGTCTTGCTGCTGCTCCACTCCTTCTCCTCTCCTATCCTTCTCCTCTCCTTCTGCTCTTCAATGCGTCGGGGCCGGCGGCGACCATGGAGCTGGGGCAGAGAGCAAGGGGCACGTGGGCGCAAGAGCGACGCTCGATCGGGACCATGGGAAAGGGGGGCTCACTTCGAGGGGGGCGGCGATGGCAGGAGTCCGGCGACGAGGACGGCGGGCTCGGGGCGGCACGCGGTGACGGGGACGGCGGTCTCGGGACGGCAGGCGGCGACAGGGACGAGGAGGGGTGGGCTCGGGGAGGCACGCGACGACGGGGACGACGAGGATGGCGGGCTCAGGGATGCCGGCGACGAGGACGGCACGGGCTCGGGGAGGCGACGACGTTGGCGGCGGCGTAGACGGCGAGGTGGAGCAGCCTGACGGCGGGGGGGGGGGGAAGGCAACTGGCGATGAAAACTAAAACTTTTCACAAGTGTTTGTTATATAGTCCAAGCATTAGTCTCGGTTGGTGCCACCAACCGGGACTAATGCCCCCTTTAGTCCCGGTTGGTGCCACCAACCGGGAACAAAGGCCTCTTTTCAGCAGCCCAAAGGGCGGGAAGCCGCGGCCTTTGGTCCCGGTTGGTGGCACCAACCGGGACTAAAGGGGGGCATTGGTCCCGGTTGGTCCCACGAACCGGGACCAAAGGGTGGCATTGGTCCCGGTTCGTGCCACCAACCGGGACCAATGGCCTTGCACAGCGGCGTGGTGGTGGGAGTTTAGTCCCACCTCGCTAGCTGAGAGGGAGCCGCACCTGTTTATAAGGTGCGGTGCGCCTGAGCTGTCGAGCTCCTCTCTAAAGCAGGCTTATGGGCCTAACCTCTCTGTACATGCCTGTGGGCCTACTTGGCCTTCCGCGGGCCTGAATCCTGGCCCATGGATGGGTTTCTAGTCGTATTCAGGCCGTGGTGCCCCAGTAGGTGGCATAATTTTTATTTTTTGCCTTTTTTTGTTTTGTTTTTTGCTTTATTTATTTTGTTTTGTTTCTACTTACAACAAAAAATTATTTATTTTATTTTATTCTGTTTCTAATTACTTATTTATTTTACTTTATGATAATTCTTTTTGCTATTAAAGTTTCTAACAAAAAAAGTTCTTTATGAAAATTATTTTTGCTTTCAATGATTTTGAACAGAAAATACTTCGATAATTTTAGTTGCATCAATTTTATATAATTTTAGTTTCAATAATACTAGAGGTTGCTTATAATGTTTTGAACAGAAAATACTTTGATAATTTTAGTTTCATAAATTTTATTTATGTTATTAAAGTTTATTTTATTTTGTTTCTACTTATATATTTAATTAAAGTTTATATTATTTTGTTTCTAATTACTTATTTATTTTATTTGTTATTTTTCATGCACCATTTTTCATGCATTTACTGATTATTTTGAGCTATAAGACCCTAAAATTGAAAAGCATTTCAAATGAACTCTGAAAAGGTTGAAAGTTGGCATGGTATCATCATTTCATCCACATAGCATGTGCAAGAAAGTTGAGAGGGTTACGGCAAAAACTAGATGCATTTCGTGTACAAAACGGACAATGGTATCATACTCGTCTGTTACAAAGTTGGCATGGTATCATCATAATAGTTGCGGGAGAAAGTCTTCACTTTTTCTTCGCTTGTGTCATTTGCTTATTGCGCCGTAACCATGGATAATCTTCATCGTTTATCAGGATGCTTGGGTCAGCCTTGACATTGAACGGAGGAACTTCATGAAACTTTTCATAATCTTCAGACATGTCTGTCTTTCCCTCCACTCCCACAATGTCCCTTTTTCCTGAAAGAACTATGTGGCGCTTTGGCTCATCGTATGATGTATTCGCTTCCTTATCTTTTCTTTTTCTCGGTCTGGTAGACGTGTCCTTCACATAGATAACCTGTGACACATCATTGGCTAGGACGAACGGTTCGTCAGTGCACGCAAGACTGTTCAGATCCACTATTGTCATTCCGTACTGTGGGTCTACCTGTACCCCGCCTCCTGACAGATTGACGCATTTACACTTAAACAAAGGGACCTTAAAGTCATGTCCGTAGTCAAGTTCCCATATGTCCATTATGTAACCATAATATGTGTCCTTTCCCCTCTCGGTTGCTGCATCAAAGCAGACACCGCTGTTTTGGTTGGTGCTCTTTTGATCTTGGGCGATCGTGTAAAATGTATTCCGATTTATCTCGTATCCTTTGTAAGTCAATACAGTCGAAGATGGTCCCCTGGACAACGAGTACAACTCATCACAAATAGTGGTGTCACCTCTGAGACGTGTTTCCATCCAACTGCTGAAAGTCCTGATGTGTTCACATGTAATCCAGTCGTCACACTGCTCCGGGTGTTTGGAGCGCAGACTGTTCTTGTGTTCATCGACATACGGGGTCACCAAGGTAGAGTTCTGTAGAACTGTGTAGTGTGCTTGAGATCAAGAATGCCCGTCCCTCCATATTATTGAGTCCGCTCCTAGTGTGCCTTTTCCAGTCAGTCTCCCCTCATACCGCGATTTAGGGAGACCTATCTTCTTAAGGCCAGGCATGAAATCAACACAAAACCCAATGACATCCTCTGTTTGATGGCCCATGGAGATGCTTCCTTCTGGCCTAGCGGACGGACATATTTCTTTAGGACTCCCATGAACCTCTCAACGGGGAACATATTGTGTAGAAATACGGGCCCCAGAATGACAATGTCGTCGACTAGATGAACTAGGACGTGCGTCATGATATTGAAGAAGGATGGTGGGAACACCAGCTCGAAACTGACAAGACATTGCGCCACATCACTCCTTAGCCTTGGTATGATTCTGGATCGATCACCTTCTGAGAGATTGCATTGAAGAATGCACATAGCTTCACAATGGCTAATCAGACGTTTTCCGGTAGAAGGCCCCCTCAATGCAACCAGAAGCAGTTGCGTCATAATCACGTGGCAGTCATGAGACTTTAGGTTCTGGAACTTTTTCTCTGGCATATTTATTATTCCCTTTATATTCGACGAGAAGCCAGTCGGGCCCTTCATACTGAGCAGGAATTCAAAGAAGATTTCTTTCTCTTCTTTCGTAAGAGCGTAGCTGGCAGGACCTTCATACTGCTTCGGAGGCATGCCGTCTTTTTCGTGCAAACGTTGCAGGTCCTCCCGTGCCTCAGGTGTATCTTTTGTCTTCCCATACACGCCCAAGAAGCCTAGCAGGTTCACGCAAAGGTTCTTCGTCACGTGCATCACGTTGATTGAAGAGCGGACCTCTAGGTATTTCCAGTAGGGTAGGTCCCAAAATATAGATTTCTTCTTCCACATGGGTGTGTGTCCCTCAGCGTCATTCGGAACAGCTGTCAGGACCGGTTTTTCGGCACATTAATTTCCCAGAAAATGGCCTTTGTGCTCACCAGCTCCAGGATTACTGTTAGCTGATGAGGCACCAACTTGATACAAGAATTCCAAGAAAAGTACAAAATATGTATTACAAGACCATTGTGGCCTATGAGTACAACACTTGGTTCTAGTGGTTGATGGCGGAAGCGGTTTGTGGTTCATCTGCGTCTATGAGACTCCATTTCCCACAAGAACAGCTGACCAGGATAACTCCTATCTTCGCGAGGCTGCTATCACGATTGCGTAGGTTCCGGGGCTGTCATCGCAATGGTCCCTCCAAGCACGGAATCTGGCCAAGACAATAGCCAGGGACAAGCCAGTGAGTACGTTTGAATGTACTCGCAAACATTAAGAGCACCGGTATAATATAATAAGGGATAATCATGCTCCGAAATATTCTATGATCATAACGTCTGTCATGAAATATACGAAATCCATGATGCACGCATGCGGGTAAACTATGAATATGCAATTACGGGAGTAGGGTTATAGAATGCACCGATTGAGTGTCTGAAGCGACGCCTCGAAAGGATAATAAGATAAATCATGCCTCGGTCGGGCGTCTGAGCGACACCACATAAAGGGCTTATGAATAAAACAAAATAACAAGCATGCCACAGTCGGGCGTCTGAGCGACACCACATAAAGGGCTTATGAATAATAAATAAATGACAAACATGCCGCAGTCGGGCGTCTGAGCGACGCCACATAAAGGGCTTATAAATAATAAAGAAATGACAAACATGCCGCAGTCGGGCGTCTGAGCGACGCCACATACATAAAGGGCTTAGAAAGGATAAATAAATAACAAGCATGCCGCAGTCGGGCGTCTGAGCGACGCCACATAAGGGGCTTATAAATAATAGTCGCAGTGAGTATCCAGGAGGTAGAACCGTCCCAGGGATACTTAATAATTCAAATAATGTAAATGGTTAGTCCATAATAATCATAAACATAATCCTCATATGTCATAGGTCATAATCAATGTTCTAGTATAGCCGTTTCTCCATCCGAAGACCGTCACTATGTTCTAGTTTAGCCGTTTCTCCATCCGAATACCGTTACTATATTCCAGTTTAGCCGTTTCTCCATCCGAAAACCATCACTAGACCCATCTCAGACTGTAGTCCTTACCCATGGACATGGCTATCCGAATAGATATAACCTCTGCAGAGGGTGTACTCTTTACCCACGAGTAACGGATTTATTTAGTCCATCGGGACTAATTCTGCCTACGGCCTTTTAATTGAAAACACGCCTGACCTGCACACACCAGCTTAACTTACCGGTGTCTGGAATCACCCACGACACCTGTCAAGCAAAACTCTAAGTGGGGAGGCTACAACCTCGACGTAGCATGGGATCAAATTTATATCGCGCGCTCTAAGGGGTGCCCCCCTCTCGGTCCCAACCGGAAACACCCATGCCCCCGGACCAGGTGGCATGCCTACCGGATGCAGCCGGTATCTTCCACCATGGCCTCTCTGTACGGTGTGTGCTTTGGTAAGGGGTTGACAACTTACTGAACCGTACCCTACCTGGGCAGGGACAGGTGGTAGTACGAAACAAGTATGGGGGTTTACTGGAACAAGACTCGATCTATGGCCGACTCAGGAGGTCAAAGTATTCTCCGTAGGATTAGCATGACAAAAATATTTCCATTAATAGATAAACTCACCACTCATCAAGCCTCACCATGCCATACCGGACATACTCGTCTCAACGAGGAACTAGGGACAAGCTCGTGTCTACCCAAGACCGCGACTTTCCCGGCTTCCTTCCGGTATGCATGAGAAGCTTACGAGGATAATTACCATCACCAGCATATCCATTTCTAACAACAAAGAATCTCCATTGTGCACTCATGCGTATGACTTTATCGTCACATCAAAATAACGTATGCTCCAAGTCAAGGTGGTGTTGTAACCATATCAAAACACCACACAAAAATATTATGCCAGAGTTCAGAATGCTTGCCTTCAAGAGTATGCAAGGGGGTGCACTTTTTGAAAGTTTTCTTCTCTCTCCATTTCCTATTTTGAAAAAAATATATTCAAATAACAAATATTTCAAAAACAGTACAAAAATTTGTCCCAAATATTTTTGAAATAAATCTTAAAATAATCTAGATGAAATTTGAGAGAGGTAGGAAAAAGAATCAACTCATTTGGAGTTTTATTTTAAAAGATATAGCCTGTCAAAGTTTGGTCAAAGTTCTGTTTTTAATAAAACAAGAAAAAGAAAACGTTTCGGGGGAAAATATGCTTTCGAACAGGGGGAAAACGTACTCTGGATATTGCGCTTCCACTAAAGCCAGCGTGGGTGGCGCGTGGGTCACTGACAGTGGGTCCAGCGGGCCCACTGGTCAGGTTTGACTAGTCCCCCTCTCCCTCCTCTTCCTCTGCCCGAACGGAGGCGGGACTCCGGCGATCGCCGTCCTGAGGGCGGGGATGGATCCGCCAGTCTAGGGCGGTCCTTCCGGTGGTCGTTGGGTCGTCGGGGGTGGAAGGAGTCGCCGGCGGCGAGCTCCGCGGCGGAGGAGGTTTCGGTTGGTTTTGGGGTTCCGGGCTGCGGTGGTTCTTGGTCGCGTTTGAGAGGCTGGGCGGCACCGTGAGGTCGAGGGGAGTGGGATGGTGGTGCTAGATGAGCTGGGGAGGCTTTGCTGGCGACTAGCGGGACTGGAGGGAGGCGGCGGCCGAACCTGCCGGAGGTGGGGGAGATGGCCTCTTCCGGTCAATCCGCGGCTAGGGGAGCACTAGGGGGATGGCCTGGGTCGCATGAGGGCTTGGACGAGCTTGGAGTCCCCTTATATAGGCGTTCGAGGTTGGTCCCGCGGCGGCCGTGGATAAGAACGCCGGCGACCGTCGCTCTGTAGCCGCAGGGCGACGTGGCGGCGACGAGCGCGTGCCGACGGGCTCCAGGATAAGCTCGAGCTGCTCCAAGGGGCAGCTGGCGCGTGCGGGTGGCTTGGGCGGCGCCGTCCGTGGCAGGCGCCTACTGCCGACGCCGGCGTGCCGCCAAAGGCTCTGACGGTGGCGCTGTAGGGCGCCAGGGGCTGCTCTGCGACGCGGGAGGGGGCGGGCGTGCTGGCTGCGAGTGGGGAAGGCCAGAGCGGGCGCGGGGAGGCGGCCGTGCGACGCGGCGGCTCGGGCGCCCACACGTGCAAAACGTGCGCTCTGGGCGCGCCCAGAGCACGCACGGGACGTGTTTGACAAAATGCCAGGGCAGCCTAGAGTGCTAGAGGGAGGCTGGCAATTAACAGGACAGGGTTAGGGATAGCTAGGAGCTTAGTGGACATGCTGGATGGGTCAGGGGCTCAAGATCATAATGCAAACTAGAAAACATGCCAAAACTGTCCATGAACACAAGGTGTTCGACAGAATGCTAAGTGTATCTAGGCAACTCTTGGAGTGGCCAAAAACTCCAGATCAGGGTCTCCCTGGATGTAGGTGATGATGGCAAGATCATTTGGGCAAAACCAGAAACTTGCTAGTGCAAGTTTTGCAAAACTTCAGTTTTGGACAGAAAGAAAAAGGTCTCATTGCATGCACTTAAAATCCTCCAATGGGTCCACTCTCCTGGACTTAAGGGTTTTGTAGGGAGGGCTATAAGCAGGAAAAAGCTCATGGGCACTAGAGCAAAATAAAATAGGGTTGCAGTACAAATCACCAAACTGGAGCAGAATGAAGATGAGGTTGATTCACTCAAATATTTCAAAGAACATCACTGGGTTTTAGCATAAAGTTGAATTATATGCATCTACTGACATCTCCAAACACTTGGAAGAATTTTTAAAGGAATATTTAAATAGGTTGTAGTGCAAAAATACCTACTGGACCAGATTTGAAAAGTTGATGTAGAGCTCAAAATCTCCAATAACCAAAAGATATTTTTGCATAAAAGTGATGTGGAAACATCACATGACATCCCCAAATTTTGGTGAAATTTTTAAATGCATTAATCAAATGGTTGCAGTGCAACAGAGACTCCAAATTCATGAAAAATCATTTTAAAAGAATAAAGCTCAGGGAAAAGCAATCTTGCAATTAAATCCACTGATAAAGAATTGTTTCATAGAGAGAGTATACAAGTCCAATAATACTTTTGGAAAGTTTCCACTTGAGGTAAAAACCCACAATATCAAAAGGTAAATCTAGACAAATGGAAAAGTTTAATTTCCTGGCAAAATTTTAATTAATAAAACAAGGTCAAAATTTTGGGGTGTCACAACACTACCCCCCTTAAGAAAAAATCTCGTCCTCGAGATTTGTTAAAAGCTGTTTTGAACAAACATTGCTTTTACCAAAAAAAGAAATCAACATTCTACTATGCAATAACAATGTAGCTACAGTGAGAGGGCAATAAGTGGTGTAAAACCACAGTGTGGTATACTGGCGTTGCGCGGAAAAATCCATGGTTGGGGAAAAACGAGATATTTCTACGTGGATACAGTAATTTAGAATAAATTCTAAATTACTAAAACACGCTGGTCGTACCCGAGAGCACAGTGCTCTCTCTGGCTGACAGGTGGACCCGGGGCCCACTGTCGGCCTCTTCTTCTACCTCTGGCTCTCTCTTCTCTCTCGCGTGCTCTCCCGCGCTTCCTCCACCGGCGACGCCTAGCGCGTAGGGCATCTAGGCCGTACTGCGGTAGTGCGCGGCGTGCTAGCTGCCGGTGCAGCGTGCACTCACCTCGCGGGCCAGTGCACTGTCGGCACTGCTCGCGGACTCGCCTCCGAACACCGGCGATCGAGCGACGAGTGGCGCTGGTGGACCTCGCCCACCGTACACCGATCTCGAGCTATAAAATGATCGCGGTGCTCCTCTCTTCTTCCTCACACCTGGCCTCGCTTCTACTTCTTCTTCCTTCTCCTCCATTGCTGTTTGCAGGAGCTCGAGACGAGGCTCTAATGGCGGAGGCGATGCCGGACTGGTACGTGGTCCTGGTGTGTGGAGGTTTGGCGACGTTGCTGGGGTTCTCCGTGCTCTTGTGCGCGATGATCCTGGATGATCGTCGTGATGCTGCCGCTCGAGTGTTAGCTCTTCGCGGTGGCGGCGATCACGAGGATTAGGTGCGGCATCGAGTGCTAACTGCTGTCGGTGTGCTGGGGCAACTCGCGCCCGAATGATTACTCACAAATCTCTCTTACTGAGACTGTGGTGTCCTCGGGTGTGATCAGTTAGGCGCAAAATGTGTACGAGGATTTGTAATTAGCGCACGAGGTCGAGTGGTTGTGGTTGTGAGTCTGCTGTTATGGTGCTGCGCGAATAAAAATCTATGTCGTGAAGATATATACGCTGCAGCAACTCAGGGAAAGAAATCTCACTTGAATTTTATCGTGGGTGAAAATTAGTTAAAACAAAATTAACAGCAGTAAAACTGCTCACATAATTGAAACCAAATATTTGGTACGCCGCACAAATTTTTGGATACCACGTACAAGTTACAGCACATAAATAAATACTGGGATAATAAACATAGCGGTGACGTCTACAATAAAAAGGCAAACGGACAGGGTCCTGAGAAAACGTCTCTGGTACTGGGGCACACTCCTCTTCTATCGGGGGAAGCGGGTTGACCAGTCGATGAACGCGCCTCTCCTGGTCAGGCCTCAGTGGTCTGCCAATAGCGATCCGAGGATTTAAATCAGCGAGGCTCTGGAGATAACCCATTACCCGCTGAGTCAAACGCTCCTGAGCGATAACGTACTGGGCAAGGTTGGCCAGTACTGGATCTCTCTCAATTCGTCCACCGGGAAAAGATGCTACTTCTCCGGGTGCTGCACGACTCGGAAAATAATAATATCCTCGTTCGCTGGCATAGGGTACCGCGAATCGAAGACGAGCGAGCGCTTCGTACGCAGCAGCTTCTATGGCCATATGCGGAGTCGGCATGGATTTCCCCACGAAGGAAACTTCCGTTGGGTCTTGGTTTGGGTTTGTGGGAGGGATGTGCACCACTGCCCAATATTTCGAGGTGGATGGGGTGATCCTCGATTTGAGCAACTCGTACTGGGGTGGATGGATGGCACTCATGGTACTGCAGGTAAAGTCCCACAATAATTTAACAAAACTACCCGGGGTTGCGTCTGGAGTTCTCAGATAAATACTGGGGGTCGGCATGGCAAGGAAAAGGCTGTGAGTGTTGTGCGCAAGGCGAGGGGTACTTGGCAAGGTCACGAGGTGGCCTTTTATATAGCATTGGGGCTGGGTTATCTACCGTGGTGAAGGGTAACTAGCTGTCGGTTCTGCTCTATGGGGTCGGGGTCAATGCCACAGATACCCATATCTCATAAATGTGACGCATTGCTGTGGGTGTCGTCGGGTGTGGTTTTGGTAGCTGCGCCCGGAATTTAAAAGATGCATCTGTACGCTGACGTACTTATGCATGGCTACTACTCCAAAAATAGGGGCGCACAAGCAGACAACATTTAATAATGGTGATACAGGATCACACAATTACAAGGCATGGAAAAACTAAGGCTCGGTACTACTCGAGTGACTTAGTCTACTTCGTTAATGTCTAAGTGGGCTGGCCTTGTGGACGCCGAGGTTTCTCCACGGGTTTCACCGTCGGGATTTGCTGGATGAGGTTGAGGGGCTGCAGGGTCGGGGTAGTGGTGATGACCATCGCGGGGGTTGTTGGCCACAATCCCGTTGGAACGTGTTCCCAAAAGGCGACGAAGCGCTTCTGGGGACACCAAAGCATTCTGGTCGATGGCTGGGGCAGACCTCAAGGGCTCGATCGGGTGTCCGAACAGCACGACTGGGTTGTCGGCGTCGGGCTCCACTTCTCCTCTCGCCGGGGCTCGGCGAACCAGTTCTCCACGAGCTGCGATCAGATCAAGGGTGATTTGATCGAACAGTTGCTCTAGTGCGCTTACATAGCGCACCAGATGCAATAGTGCAGGATCTGTCTCGTGATCTCCGTTGGCAACCTGGGGCGGCCTACCATACCCGTCACGACTGGGGTAGTAGTAGAACGAGCGACAGTTAACTCTGGGCGACAAGTGCCGGAGTTGAACTATAGCTTCTCGAGCTGCCAGTTGGATGGCTTGTGGCTCAAAGGAAGTTGTCCTTCCAGTGAACCTGTAGGGGCGTTCTGGCGATAGGCCCCTACCATAGATGTGCACAGTGGCCCAGAACTGACGGCTCTCACCGCTCATGAGTCCTTGGTACACAACATATTCTGGGGGCTCTTCTAATGCATAGGCACGGCGGGTGAGGTTTGCGAGCACGGTCACAAAACCTCCAAGGTTGGTTGCTGTGGTCTCATTGTGAACAATGGGGCCAGGCATCGTGGCTTGGTTTGGGAAAGAGGCTGTGCTGTGCTGGGTTGAGGCTAGCGTGCCCTTTTTATAGAAAAAAGGGACGGAGTCTTCCTTCGCACGCTTGCGAATGAGACATGTTAGGTGTCGGTCACTGGCGCGTGATCGACAGGCTAGGCTGATAGGTTGGGCACCGACTGCCAAAAGCGTCGGGGTCACTATGTGGCTATCTTACGCGAGAAGCTTGGCCGGGGTTAGGTTAAGGTCTGGTGGTTTGGTTAACCTAGGTTTATCGACCTGGCTAAGATAGGATTAGCCAATGGTCAGCCTGGCTCTGATACCAAGTTTGTCAGGACCGGTTTTTCGGGATATTAATTTCCCAGAAAATGGCCTTTGTGCTCACCAGCCCCAGGATTACTGTTAGCTGATGAGGCACCAACTTGATACAAGAATTCCAAGCAAAGTACAAAATATGTAGTACAAGACCATTGTGGCCTATGAGTACAACACTTGGTTTCTAGTGGTTGATGGCGGAAGCGGTTTGTGGTTCATCTGCGTCTATGGGACTCCATTTCCCACAAGAACAGCTGACCAGGATAACTCCTATCTTCGCGAGGCTGCTATCACGATTGCGTAGGTTCCGGGGCTGTCATCGCAATGGTCTCTCCAAGCAAGGAATCTGGCCAAGACAATAGCCAGGGACAAGCCAGTGAGTACGTTTGAATGTACTCGCAAACATTAAGAGCACGGGTATAATATAATAAGGGATAATCATGCTCCGAAATATTCTATGATCATAACGTCTGTCATGAAATATACGAAATCCATGATGCACGCATGCGGGTAAACTATGAATATGCAATTACGGGAGTAGGGTTATAGAATGCACCGATCGAGTGTCTGAAGCGACGCCTCGAAAGGATAATAAGATAAATCATGCCTCAGTCGGGCGTCTGAGCGACACCACATAAAGGGCTTATGAATAAAAGAAAATAACAAGCATGCCACAGTCGGGCGTCTGAGCGACACCACATAAAGGGCTTATGAATAATAAATAAATGACAAACATGCCGCAGTCGGGCGTCTGAGCGACGCCACATAAAGGGCTTATAAATAATAAAGAAATGACAAACATGCCGCAGTCGGGCGTCTGAGCGACGCCACATAAAGGGCTTATAAAGGATAAATAAATAACAAGCATGCCGCAGTCGGGCGTCTGAGCGACGCCACATAAAGGGCTTATAAATAATAATCGCAGTGAGTATCCAGGAGGTAGAACCGTCCCAGGGATACTTAATAATTCAAATAATGTAAATGGTTAGTCCATAATAATAATAAACATAATCCTCATATGTCATAGGTCATAATCAATGTTCTAGTATAGCCGTTTCTCCATCCGAAGACCGTCACTATGTTCTAGTTTAGCCGTTTCTCCATCCGAATACCGTTACTATGTTCCAGTTTAGCCGTTTCTCCATCCGAAAACCGTCACTAGACCCATCTCAGACTGTAGTCCTTACCCATGGACATGGCTATCCGAATAGATATAACCTCTGCAGAGGGTGTACTCTTTACCCACGAGTAACGGATTTATTTAGTCCATCGGGACTAATTCCGCCTACGGCCTTTTAATTGAAAACACGCCTGACCTGCACACACCAGCTTAACTTACCGGTGTCTGGAATCACCCACGACACCTGTCAAGCAAAACTCTAAGTGGGGAGGCTACAACCTCGACGTAGCATGGGATCAAATTTATATCGCGCGCTCTAAGGGGTGCCCCCCTCTCGGTCCCAACCGGAAACACCCATGCCCCCGGACCAGGTGGCATGCCTACCGGATGCAGCCGGTATCTTCCACCATGGCCTCTCTGTACGGTGTGTGCTTTGGTAAGGGGTTGACAACTTACTGAACCGTACCCTACCTGGGCAGGGACAGGTGGTAGTACGAAACAAGTATGGGGGTTTACTGGAACAAGACTCGATCTATGGCTGACTCAGGAGGTCAAAGTATTCTCCGTAGGATTAGCATGACAAAAATATTTCCATTAATAGATAAACTCACCACTCATCAAGCCTCACCATGCCATACCGGACATACTCGTCTCAACGAGGAACTAGGGACAAGCTCGTGTCTACCCAAGACCGCGACTTTCCCGGCTTCCTTCCGGTATGCATGAGAAGCTTACGAGGATGATTACCATCACCAGCATATCCATTTCTAACAACAAAGAATCTCCATTGTGCACTCATGCGTATGACTTTATCGTCACATAACAATAACGTCTGCTCCAAGTCAAGGTGGTGTTGTAACCATATCAAAACACCACACAAAAATATTATGCCAGAGTTCAGAATGCTTGCCTTCAAGAGTATGCAAGGGGGTGCACTTTTTGAAAGTTTTCTTCTCTCTCCATTTCCTATTTTGAAAAATATATTCAAATAACAAATATTTGAAAAACAGTACAAAAAGTTGTCCCAAATATTTTTGAAATAAATCTTAAAATAAACTAGATGAACTTTGAGAGAGGTAGGAAAAAGAATCAACTCATTTGGAGTTTTATTTTAAAAGATATAGCCAGTCAAAGTTCTGTTTTTAATAAAACCAGAAAAAGAAAACGTTTCGGGGGAAAAATACGCTTTCGAACAGGGGAAACGTACTCTGGATATTGCGCTTCCACTAAAGCCAGCGTGGGTGGCGCGTGGGTCATTGACAATGGGTCCAGCGGGCCCACTGGTCAGGTTTGACTAGTCCCCCTCTCCCTCGTCTTCCTCTGCCCGAACGGAGGCGGGACTCCGGCGATCGCCGTCGACGAACGGCGCCTCCCCGCGGGGTCCTGAGGGCGGGGATGGATCCGCCAGTCTAGGGCGGTCCTTCCAGTGGTCGTTGGGTCGTCGGGGGTGGAAGGAGTCGCCGGCGGCGAGCTCCGCGGCGGAGGAGGTTTCGGTTGGTTTTGGGGTTCCGGGCCGCGGTGGTTCTTGGTCGCGTTTGAGAGGCTGGGTGGCACCGTGATGTCGAGGGGAGTGGGATGGTGGTGCTAGATGAGCTGGGGAGGCTTTGCTGGCGACTAGCGGGACCGGAGGGAGGCGGCGGCCAAACCTGCCGGAGGTGGGGGAGATGGCCTCTTCCGGTCAATCCGCGGCTAGGGGAGCACTAGGGGGATGGCCTGGGGTCGCTTGAGGGCTTGGACGAGCTTGGGGTCCCCTTATATAGGCGTTCGAGGTTGGTCCCGCTGCGGCCGTGGATAAGAACGCCGGCGACCGTCGCTCTGTAGCCGCAGGGCGACGTGGCGGCGACGAGCGCGTGCCGATGGGCTCCAGGATAAGCTCGAGCTGCTCCAAGGGGCAGCTGGCGCGCACGGGTGGCTTGGGCGGCGCCGTCCGTGGCAGGCGCCTACTGCCGACGCCGGCGTGCCGCCAAAGGCTCTGACGGCGGCGCTGTAGGGCGCCAGGGGCGGCTCTGCGATGCGGGAGGGGGCGGGGGTGCTGGCTGCGAGTGGGGAAGGCCAGAGCGGGCGCGGGGAGGCGGCCGTGCGACGCGGCGGCTCGGACGCCCACACGTGCAAAACGTGTGCTCTGGGCGCGCCCAGAGCACGCATGGGACGTGTTTGACAAAATGCCAGGGCAGCCTAGAGTGCTAGAGGGAGGCTGGCAATTAACAGGACAGGGTTAGGGATAGGTAGGAGGTTAGTGGACATGCTGGATGGGTCAGGGGCTCAAGATCATAATGCAAACTAGAAAACATGCCAAAACTGTCCATGAACACAAGGTGTTCGACAGAATGCTAAGTGTATCTAGGCAACTCTTGGAGTGGCCAAAAACTCCAGATCAGGGTCTCCCTGGATGTAGGTGATGATGGCAAGATCATTTGGGCAAAACCAGAAACTTGCTAGTGCAAGTTTTGCAAAACTTTATTTTTGGACAGAAAGAAAAAGGTCTCATTGCATGCACTTAAAATCCTCCAATGGGTCCACTCTCCTGGACTTAAGGGTTTTGTAGGGAGGGCTACAAGCAGGAAAAAGGTCATGGGCACTAGAGCAAAATAAAATAGGGTTGCAGTACAAATCACCAAACTGGAGCAGAATGAAGATGAGGTTGATTCACTCAAATATTTCAAAGAACATCACTGGGTTTTAGCATAAAGTTGAATTATATGCATCTACTGACATCTCCAAACACTTGGAAGAATTTTTAAAGGAATATTTAAATAGGTTGTAGTGCAAAAATACCTACTGGACCAGATTTGAAAAGTTGATGTAGAGCTCAAAATCTCCAATAAACAAAAGATAATTTTGCATAAAAGTGATGTGGAAACATCACATGACATCCCCAAATTTTGGTGAAATTTTTAAATGCATTAATCAGATGGTTGCAGTGCAACAGACACTCCAAATTCATGAAAAATCATTTTAAAAGAATAAAGCTCAGGGAAAAGCAATCTTGCAATTAAATCCACTGATAAAGAATTGTTTCATAGAGAGAGTATACAAGTCCAATAATACTTTTGGAAAGTTTCCACTTGAGGTAAAAACCCACAATATCAAAAGGTAAATCTAGACAAATGGAAAAGTTTAATTTCCTGGCAAAATTTTAATTAATAAAACAAGGTCAAAATTTTGGGGTGTCACAACAGCTAGTCCATCGGGACCCTTTCCAAAGATTACGTGTAAATCATTGACCATAGCAAGTACGAGATCACCGGTACGCGTGGTGGGCTTCTTCTGGTGATCTGCCTCGCCTTTGAAATGCTTGCCTTTCTTTCGACATTGATGGTTGGTCGGAAGAAATCGACGATGGCCCAGGTACGCATTCTTCCTGCTTTTTTCCAGGTATATACTTTTAGTGTCATCTAAACAGTGCGTGCATGCGTGGTATCCCTTGTTTGTCTGTCCTGAAAGGTTACTGAGAGCGGGCCAATCGTTGATGGTTACAAACAGCAACGCGTGCAGGTTAAATTCCTCCTGTTTGTGCTCATCCCATGTACGTACACCGTTTCCATTCGACAGCTGTAAAAGTTCTTCAACTAATGGCCTTAGGTACACAGCAATGTCGTTGCCGGGTTGCTTAGGGCCTTGGATGAGAACTGGCATCATAATGAACTTCCGCTTCATGCACATCCAAGGAGGAAGGTTATACATACATAGAGTCACGGGCCAGGTGATGTGATTGCTGCTGTGCTCCCCGAAAGGATTAATGCCATCCGCGCTTAAACCAAACCATACGTTCCTTGGGTCAGCTGCAAACTCAGCCCAGTACTTTCTCTCGATTTTTCTCCACTGCGACCCGTCAGCGGGTACTCTCAACTTCCCGTCTTTCTTACGGTCCTCACTGTGCCATCGCATCAACTTGGCATGCTCTTCGTTTCTGAACAGACGTTTCAACCGTGGTATTATAGGAGCATACCACATCACCTTCGCAGGAACCCTCTTCCTGGGGGGCTCGCCGTCAACATCACCAGGGTCATCTCGTCTGATCTTATACCGCAATGCACCGCATACTGGGCATGCGTTCAGATCCTTGTGCGCACCGCGGTAGAGGATGCAGTCATTAGGGCATGCATGTATCTTCTGCACCTCCAATCCTAGAGGGCATACGACCTTCTTTGCTGCGTATGTACTGTCGGGCAATTCGTTATCCTTTGGAAGCTTCTTCTTCAATATTTTCAATAGCTTCTCAAATCCTTTGTCAGGCACATCATTCTCTGCCTTCCACTGTAGCAATTCCAGTATGGTACCGAGCTTTGTGTTGCCATCTTCGCAATTGGGGTACAACCCTTTTTTGAGATCCTCTAACATGCGATCGAACTTCAGCTTCTCCTTTTGACATTCGCATTGCGTCCTTGCATCGACAATGACCCGGCGGAGATCATCATCATCGGGCACTGGTTCCTCTTGATCTTCAGCAGCTTCCCCCGTTGCAGCATTATTGGGCACATCGTCTTGTTCCTCTTGATCTTCAGCAGCTTCTCTCGTTGCAGCATCACCGTATTCAGGGGGCACATAGTTGTCATCGTCCTCTTCTTCTTCGCCGTCTTCCATCATAACCCCTATTTCTCCGTGCCTCGTCCAAACATTATAGTGTGGCATGAAACCCTTGTAAAGCAGGTGGGTGTGAATGATTTTCCGTTCAGAGTAAGACTTCGTATTCCCACATGTAAGGCATGGACAACACATAAAACCATTCTACTTGTTTGCCTCAGCCACTTCGAGAAAATCATGCACGCCCTTAATGTACTCGGAGGTGTGTCTGTCACCGTACATCCATTGCCGGTTCATCTGCATGCATTATATATAATTAAGTGTGTCAAAAACCATTACAGAACATCATGAATAGATAATTAAGTGACCAAATTAATAGAAGTTCATCATCACATTAAAACCAAAGTACATACATAGTTCTCATCTAACAACATATAGCTCTCCAGAGCATCTAATTAATTAAACCATACATTGAAACTATGTAAAACATTTCAATGCGAAAACAAATGTGATCATAATCGCAACCAAGGTAACAATTGATCCAACAACATAATGATACCAAGCCTCGGTATGAATGGCATATTTTCTAATCTTTCTAATCTTCAAGCGCATTGCATCCATCTTGATCTTGTGATCATCGATGACATCCGCAACATGCAACTCCAATATCATCTTCTCCTCCTCAATTTTTTTATTTTTTCCTTCAAGAAATAGTTTTCTTCTTCAACTAAATTAACCTCTCGACAATAGGGTCGGTTGGAATTTCCGGTTCACATACCTCCTAGATAAATAAAATCTATGTCACGTTGGTCGGCATAATTTTCATAAACAATAAATGAACCAATAGTTATAAAGATAATATATACCACATCCGAATCATAGACAGGACGAGGGCCGACGGGGGTGGATACCAAAACCATCGCACTATATAATAAGAAGAATTAATAAAAGTAACAAAATTAGACAAGTATCTATCTGAAGTAAGAATTTTTTTTCTTTCAGAAAGAAGATAAGAACAAGAGGCTCACCACGGTGGTGCTGGCGACGAGATCGGCGCGGGCGATCTACGGCGGTGAAGACAGGGACGAGACGTGACGGACCGCTAAACCTAGACAAATCTCGGGGAAAATGGAGCTCGGAGGTCGAGTTTCGAGAGGAGAAAGATTAACTAGTGTGGCTCAGACATTTCATCAAACACCTCATGTGCATAGGAGGTGAGCTAGAGCACCCAAATGCCCTCCCCTCGACGGCCAGAAAAAATGGAGCACTGTGGAGTGCTCTGCTGCGGCGATATGGTATATATAGGCAGCTCATTTGTCCCGGTTCGTGGCTAGAACCGGTACAAAATCCGGGCCTTCTGTCCCGGTTCATGCCAAAAACCGGGACCAATGATTGTGGGCCAGGAGCGAGGCCCATTAGTCCCAGTTCGTGCCTCAAACCGAGAGAAATGGTTCCATACGAACCAGGAACAATGCCCACGAGGCCCCGGCCGGCCCCCTAGGCTCACGAACCGGGACGAATACCCCTATGGGTCCCGGTTCGTGACTGAACCGGGACTAATGGGCTTGCCATGCCCGAACGAAAGCCCTGTTTTGTACTAGTGGCATACTGCAATTAGGAGATATAAAAATCAACACTTATATATTAAGAGGCCCTAAAAAGAATTTGAAGCCTCTGGAAAATTTAAATATTGAACTATGTATGTATAATCAAGATTATAGATTACCTATTATCATTTAGTTGGTTCCAGAATTCATATCATTGTTAATATATATAATGTTTGGGTAATCATTACTGTAGTAAATACATGCTGATGGTTCAAAATGAATAGCCCCATCCAGTTGTTCAAACATCTCAGTGTTTTAATATGCAGTTTCTGATCTGAACGAGTTCAGAACTTGTGCAAGTCGCAGCTGAGAGAACAGAATGTTATCAGTTTACAGGAATGTTCAAGACTTGAAGTCTCCGTGTTTGTACTTCATAGCATGGCGATGTCCCTTCTACTAGTGTTTATTATGATGATTCATATAGTAAGTTGATGCAAGATGCAATATTTATTTAGTACACTGTACACAGATATAGGTTGCATCTGCATTTTTATTAATAAACTCCTGTTGAATTTTTTTGTATTCACATTATTAGCTAGCCCCACATCTATATGTAAATCAATGTGTAAGTCATATTTGTGAGCATGTATCACAATACCTAGTTTAGACACACCCAAATTTAGCCGGGTGCGAATTATTTTCTTTTAACTACAGTATCTACATGGTTTTTTTAGGGGGTACCTCGTGTCTTACTTAGTATGTTCTTTTGAGGTTTATGTTACTCAATCGACATATAGCGTTTTGTTCATAGGAAAACAAGGATCGAAAGTGATTGCTAGATGTAGGCTAGTACTCTCCCTTTCTACATACAGAGCTAGTAATGTCATGACCCTCAGCCTTTCTTTGCCTCCTCCATAACTTTCTGCTCTATTGATATTCTCTATCATAAGTTACTAATCTCATTAAATTGTTGTTCTAGATTGCCAAGATAAATTCAAGATGCATGGATGTTGATTGCAAGGTCAAGAATGGCTATTTTACCAGATAATTAGAATGTCATTTTCAAGTGTAATGTTTCAAACACTGTAGTTGATTGAATGATCAAGAATTAGGCTTGTACTACATGGTTTCACATATGTAATATTTGTATCGTGTTCTTTGTAATGCAATACATTCTTTTTAATATATTATGAGGATTCCTACTTATTGTATTGTCGCTCCTATCCATCTGCATTGGGCTAATAATTTTGGTTCACAGTATATAAAATAACATTAAATTGTTCATATATGCCAAAGCATCTAGTCATTGCGATGACATGGTATGTCCATTTGAAACTCGTTTGTGTGGGGTAGCCACCAACGCATATGAAACGTTGCTAACCTTCAACTCTATACGTTGCTGTCTTGCAACGCTTGTGCACGTGGTTTACCAACGGATGTATATATGTTGTTGTAGACCATTGCAACGCCACCAACGGCAACGCATACTAATCCGTTGGGGTAGACCTTAGCAACACATATATGGACATACGACAACACATGGATGCGTTGCTAAAGGGGGGGTTCTTGTTGTAGTGCATGAGCCCAAGCAAGGTTGTCGTCCATATTCATCGGTGCCAACTTGATCCTCATGATGACCGTAGCGGCCATAGGAAGGAAATGTCACTACAACAGTTCAGTATTTCCCCGCTGAGATATCGGCCTGTAGGAGACGGGCCTATGCAGCCACTGGTCCCTCTAGATCAAGATCTTCCCGTCGTTGCCGACATGCCAAATCAATCATTTTTTGAGCAGTTCAGGGCCATGATGAATGGCATGCCATGTAGATGATGCATTACCTGAAAGTATAGTATCCTCAAGATTCATATTAAGATAATACTTCGCTTTTATTACCCGAGCACATAACGAGTATCGACGGGTGATGAGTCTCCATGCTTGGCTTGCCAACAAAGCTTCGTTGAAAGGGCGAAAGTCTGTGAGACCGAGGCCTCCTCTGTATTTGGGCTGAATAATTTTCTCCCATGACAACCAATGCGCCTTGCGTTTGCTCTTTTTTGGTCCCCACCGAAAATACCAAATCAACCTTGTTAAATCATCGCACACTGACATCGGCATGCAGTTTGAACGCGCCCGTAATATATGTGGGGACCGCTTGCGGAACCGCCTTAATCAAGGTTTGTTTACCGGCTTGAGAGATGACATCCTCCCATAACAAAATATGCTAGGTAATTCTTTCTTTAAGTTTTGAAATTTCCCTTTGTGCATTCTTTCATCGGGAGTAGGGCGGCCAAGGTACTTGGATTCAAAATATGTATTCATTATCTCCAGGACTTGACGAACCTCATGTTGAACAGCCATGGGGCATTTATCACCGAACATGATCGACCATTTTTTAGGATTTGTAAACTGACCAGTAGCCTGAGCATAGCTAGAAATGACTTCCTTAACATAATTTGCTTGTTCTGGATTCTCTCTAAAAACAACATCGTGCCATCTTCAAAAAGAAGATGTGACACACATGGAGCTTTCCTACAAATTTTGACTGGATCAAAAGCCCATGTTTCTGCACCATTTTTGAGCAACACTAACAAACCATCAACCACAAATAAGAACAAGAACGGGGATACGGGATCACCTTGCCAAAGACCATGTGTCTCTGCAAACGAGTCCAAGATGGCTCCATTGAATTTTACTGAGTATCTCACCAAAGTCACACACGTCATAATCCATCGTACCCATTGGTGAGCGAAGCCAAAGTTTTCCATCACCTGCTTCAAGAAGTCCCAATCCACATGGTCATATGCTTTGGACAAATCAAGTTTGTATGCACAAAAGCTATTCTCTAGGTTTTGTTCATGTTGAATGAAGTGAAGACACTCAAACGCCAATAACGTGTTATCCGGACTCTGATAAGGTGATATAATATCATCTTGTATTGGTTACAATCTGTTCACCAGGCATTTAGAAACAATCTTATATATGGCATTACACATACTTATTGGCCTGAACTGTGTTACACGTTGCGGATCTTGAACCGTTGGGATGAGCACAATAACAGTCTCATTTCCTCCCTGTGGCATAACTCAAGTGCGAAAAAAATCTTTTAACAACACAAATAATATCTCCTTTGGGGAAAGCCCAATTCCGTTGAAAAAAGCGTGCCAGAAAACCATCTCTTCTAGGCGCTTTTAATGGTCCAATCTGAAAAAGGCTATCAGAAATCTCTTTACTAATAAATTCAGCACAAATGAAAGATTGAGAAGATAGGTCTAGAGGGGGGGGGGCTGAATAGACACTTAACAAGACAAAGGTGTCGTTTTTAGTTTTCTTGGTAATTAGGCAGGTTTTAGCACAAGTTAAGTGGCAACCAATACATCATGCACATGCATATCTAGAGATAGGGCAGCAGAATAAGAACATATTGCAAGTGCAAGGAAGTAAAGGGGGTAGAGATAGGAAGATCAAACGCAATGAAGATACGGTGATTTTTGGCGTGGTTCCAATAGGTGGTGCTATCGTAAGTCCACATTGATGGAAACTTCAACCCATGGAGGCTAACGGCTGCGCAAGTCCATGGAGGGCTCCACCCACGAAGGGTCCATGAAGAAGCAACCTTGTCTATTTCACCATGGCTTACGTCCACGAAGGACTAGCCTCACTCGGGGTAGAACTTCACGAAGTAGGCGATCTCCTTGCCCGTACAAACTCTTGCTTGAACTCCACATGATTTGGAGGCCTCTAAGTGATACCTAACCAATCTAGGAGACACCACTCTCCAAAAGGTAATAGATGTAGTTCTTGATGATGAATTCCTTGCTCTTGTGCTTCAAAAGATAGTATCATCAACACTTAATCACTATCTCACATATAAGGCATGGTGTGTTGGAAATATGCCCTAGAGGCACTAATAAAATGGTTATTATTATATTTCCTTGTTCATGATAATTGTCTATTGTTCATGCTATAATTGTATTAACTAGAAACCGTAATGCATGTGTGAATACATAGACCCACAACATGTCCCTAGTAAGCCTCTAGTTGACTAGCTCGTTGATCAATAGATGGTTATGGTTTCCTGACCATGGACATTGGATGTCATTGATAACAGGATCACATCATTAGGAGAATGATGTGATGGACAAGACCCAATCCTAAGCATAGCACAAGATCGTGTAGTTCGTTTGCTAAGAGCTTTTCTAATGTCAAGTATCGTTTCCTTAGACCATGAGATTGTGCAACTCCCGGATACTGTAGGAATGCTTTGGGTGTAATAACGTCACAACGTAACTGGGTGGCTATAAAGGTGCACTACAGGTATCTCTGAAAGTGTCTGTTGGGTTGGCACGAACCGAGACTGGGATTTGTCACTCCGTATGACGGAGAGGTATCTCTGGGCCCACTCGGTAATACATCATCATAATGAGCTCAATGTTACTAATGAGTTAGCCACGGGATCATTCGTTACGGAACGAGTAAAGAGACTTGCCGGTAACGAGATTGAACGAGGTATTGGGATACCGACGATCGAATCTTGGGCAAGTAACATACCGATAGACAAAGGGAATTGTATACGGGATAGATTGAATCCCCGACATCGTGGTTCATCCGATGAGATCATCGTGGAACATGTGGGAGCCAATATGGGTTTCCAGATCCCGCTATTGGTTATTGGCCAGAGAGGTGTCTCGGTCATGTCTGCATGGTTCCCGAACCCGTAGGGTCTACACACTTAAGGTTCGGTGACGCTAGAGTTGTTATGGGAAATAGTATGTGGTGACCGAAGGTTGTTCGGAGTCCCGGATGAGATCCCGGACATGACGAGGAGCTCCGTAATGGTCCGGAGGTGAAGATCGGTATATTGGACGAAGGGTATTGGAGTCCGGAATTGTTCCGGGGGTACCAGGCTATGGCCAGCATGTCCGAAAGGGGTTTCGGAGGCCCCGGCAAGCGTTGGGGGGCCTTATGGGCCAAGGGGAAGGGGCAAACCAGCCCACTAAGGGGCTGTGCGCCCCTCCCAACCCCCTCTCACGTAACCAGGAGAGGTGGGGGCGCCACCCCTAGGGCAGCCGTCCCTCCGGGCTTGGGGGCAAGTTTCCTAGGGGGTGGGGGCGCCCAAACCCATCTAGGGTTTCCCTGGCCGCCGCCTCCTCCTCTAGATCCATCTAGAGGGGCCGGCCCCCTCTCCCCTCCCCCCTATATATAGTGAGGGGGTGGGAGGGCAGCCACACCCTTCCCTTGGCGCAGCCCCTTCCTCCTCATACATCTCCTCCTCCTCCGTAGTGCTTGGCGAAGCCCTGCCGGAGAACCACGAGCTCCATTGCCACCACGCCGTCGTGCTGCTGGAGTTCTCCCTCAACTTCTCCTCTCCCCTTGCTGGATCAAGAAGGAGGAGACGTCCCCGGGCTGTACGTGATAGATTCTAACGTTCGCATACAATGGGTGTAAGCCAGATTTACACATGCGAAACACTTAGGTTGACTTGACGAGCCTAGCATGTACAGACATGGCCTCGGAACACAAGAGACCGAAAGGTCAAACATGAGTCGTATAGTAGATACGATCAACATGGAGATGTTCACCGTTGATGACTAGTCCGTCTCACGTGATGATCGGACACGGTCTAGTCGATTCGGATCATGTATCACTTAGATGACTAGAGGGATGTCTATCTAAGTGGGAGTTCATTAAATAATCAGATGAACTTAATTATCATGAACATAGTCAAAAGGCCTTTGCAAATTATGTCATAGCTTACGCTTTGGTTCTACTGTTTAAGATATGTTCCTAGAGAAAATTTAGTTGAAAGTTGATAGTAGAAATTATGCGGACTGGATCCCTAAACTGAGGATTATCCTCATTGCTGCGCAGAAGGCTTATGTCCTTAATGCACCGCTCGGTGTGCTGAACCTCGAGCGTCGTCTGTGGATGTTGCGAACATCTGACATACACGTTTTGATGACTACATGATAGTTCAGTGCGTAATGCTAACGGTTTAGAATTGAGGCGCCAAAGACGTTTTTGAAACGTCGCAGAACATATGAGATGTTACAAAGAATGAAATCGGGATTTCAGACTAGTGCCCACGTCAAGAGGTATGAGACCTCTGACAAGTTTCTTAAGCCTACAAACTAAGGGAGAAAAGCTCAATCGTTGAGCATGTGCTCAGATTGTCTGAGTACTACAATCACTTGAATCGAGTGGGAGTTAATCTTCCAGATAAGATAGTGATGGTTCTCCATAGCCACTGCCACCAAGCCATTAGAGCTTCGTGATGAACTATAACATATCAGGGATAGACATGATGATCCTTGAGCAACTCGCAATGTTTGACACCGCAAAAGTAGAAATCAAGTAGGAGCATCAATTGTTGATGGTTAGTAAAACCACTAGTTTCAAGAAGGGCAAGGGAAAGAAGGGATACTTCATGAAACGGCAAATCAGTTGCTGCTCTAGTGAAGAAACCCAAGGTTGAACCCAAACCCAAGACTAAGTGCTTCTGTAATGATGGGAACAGTCACTGAAGCAGAACTACCCTAGATACCTCGTAGATGAGAAGGCAGGCAAGGTCGACCGAAGTATATTGGATATACATTATATTAATGTGTACTTTACTAGCACTCCTAGTAGCACCAGGGTATTAGATACCGGTTCGGTTGCTAAGTGTTGGTATCTCGAAATAAAAGGTTACGGAATAAACGGATACTAGCTAAAGGTGAGAAGACGATATGTGTTGGAAGTGTTTCCAAGGTTGATGTGATCAAGCATCGCATGCTCCCTCTACCATCGAGATTGGTGTTAAACCTCAATAATTGTTATTTGGTGTTTGCGTTAAGCATAGACATGATTGGATTATGTTTATCGCAATACGGTTATTCATTTAAGGAGAATAATGGTTACTCTGTCTATTTGAATAATACCTTCAATGGTCTTGCACCTAAAATGAATGGTTTATTGAATCTCGATCGTAGTGATACACATGTTCATGCCAAAAGATATAAGATAGTACCACATACTTGTGGCAGTGCCATTTGAGTCATATTTGTATAAAATGCATGAAGAAGCTCCATGTTGATGGATCTTTGGACTCACTCATTTTTGAAAAGATTGAGACATGTGAACCATGTCTATTGGTAGATATGCATGAAGAAACTCCATACAGATGGATCGTTTGGACTCACTTGATTTTGAATCACTTGAGACATGCAAATCATAACACATGGGCAAGATGACTGAAAGGCCTCATTTTCAGTAAGATGGAACAAGAAAGCAACTTGTTGGAAGTAATACGTTCGATGTGTGCAGTCCAATGAGTGCTGAGGCACGCAATGGATATCGTTATGTTCTTACTTCACAGATGATTTGAATAGATGCTAAGAATATTTACTTGATGAAACACAAGTCTGAATTATTGAAAGGTTCAAGTAATTTCGGAGTGAAGTTGAAGATCGTCGTGACAAGAGGATAAAATGTCTATGATATGATCATAGAGATATCTGAGTTACGAGTTTGGCACACAATTAAGACATTGTGGAAATTGTTTCACAACTAATACCGCCTGGAACATCATAGTGTGATGGTGTGTCCGAACATCATAACTGCACCCTATTGGATATGGTGCATACCATGATGTGTCTTATCGAATTACCACTATCGTTTATGGGTTAGGCATTAGAGACAACCGCATTCACTTTTAATAGGGCACCACACAATTCCGTTGAGACGACACTGTATGAACTATGGTTTAGAGAAACGTAAGCTGCCGTTTCTTAAGAGTTTGGGGCTGCGATGCTTATGTGAAAAAGTTTCAGGCTAATAAGATCGAACCCAAAGCGGATAAATGCATCTTCATAGGACACCCAAAAACAGTTGGGTATGCCTCCTGTCTCAGATCTGGAAGCAAAAGTGATTGTTTCTAGAAACGGGTCCTTTCTCGAGGAAAAGTTTCTCTCGAAAGAATTGAGTGGGAGGATGGTGGAGACTTGATGAGGTTATTGAACCGTCACTTCAACTAGTGTGTAGCAGGGCACAAGAAGTTGTTCCTGTGGCACCTACACCAATTGAAGTGGAAGCTTATGATAGTGATCATGAAACTTCGGATCAAGTCACTACCAAACCTCGTAGGACGACAAGGATGCGTACTACTTCAGAGTGGTACGTAATCCTGTCTTGGAAGTCATGTTGCTAGACAACAATGAACCTACGAGCTATGGAGAAGCGATGGTGGGCCCAGATTCCGATGAATGGCTCGAGGCCATAAAATCCGAGAGAGGATCCATGTAGAAAAATAAAGTATAGACTTTGGAAGAACTACTTGATGGTCGTAAGGCTATTGGGTGCAGATGGATTTCATAAGGAAGACGGACAATTATGGTAAGTGTCACCATTAAGAAAGCTCGACTTGTCGTTAAGATGTTTTCCGACAAGTTCAAGGAGTTGACTACAATGAGATTTTCTCACTCGTAGCGATGCTAAGAGTCTGTTGGAATTATATTAGCAGTTACTGCATTATTTATGAAATCTTGCAGATAGGATGTCAAAAAAAACATTGTTTCCTCGACGATTTTCTTGAGGAAAGGTTGTATGTGATACAACCAGAAGGTTTTGTCAATCCTGAAAGATGCTAACAAGTATGCAAAGCTCCAGCAATCCTTCTAAGGACTAGAGTATGCATCTCGGAGTTGGAATGTACGCTTTGATGAGATGATCAAAGATTTTGGGTTTATACAAAGTTTATGAGAAACTTGTATTTACAAAGAAGTGAGTGGGAGCCCTATGGAATTTTTGATGAGTATATGTTGTTAACATATTGTTGATCAGAAATGATGTAGAATTTCTGGAAAGCATACAGGGTTATTTGAAAAGTTTTTTTCAATGGAAAACCTTGATTAAGCTACTTGAACATTGAGCATCAAGATCTATAAGGATAGATAAAAAATGCTTAATAATACTTTCAAATGAATACATATCGTGACAAGATTTTGAAGGAGTTCAAAATAGATTAGCAAAGAAGGAGTTATTGGCTGTGTTACAACATGTGAGTATTGAGTAAGACTCAAGACCTGACCACGGCAGAAGAGAGAGAAAGGACGAAGGTCGTCCCCTATGCTTTAGATGTAGGCTCTACAGTATGCTATGCTATGTACCGTACCTGAAGTGTGCCTTGCCATGAATTAGTCAAGGGGTACAAGAGTGATCCAGGAATGGATCACATGATAGCGGTCGAACTTATCCTTAGTAACTAGTGGACTAAGGAATTTTCTCGATTATGGAGGTGGGAAAAAGAGTTCGTCGTAAAGGGTTACGTCGATGCAAACTTTGACACTAATCCAGATGACTCTGAGTAGTAAACCGGATTCGTATAGTATAGCAGTTATTTGGAATAGCTCCAAGTAGCGCGTGGTAGCTGCATCTACAAGATGATATAGAGATTTGTAAAGCACACACGGATCTAGAAGGTTCAGACCCGTTGACTAAAAAAACTCTCTCACAAGCGAGATATGAACAAACCCCGTGGGTGTTGGATTCATTACAATCACATAGTGATGTGAACTGGATTATTGACTCTAGTGCAAGTTGGAGACTGTTGGAAATATGCCCTAGAGGCAATAATAAAATGGTTATTATTATATTTCCATGTTCATGATAATTGTCTATTGTTCATGTTATAATTGTATTAACTGGAAACCGTAATACATGTGTGAATACATAGACCGCAACATGTCCCTAGTAAGCCTCTAGTTGACTAGCTCGTTGATCAATAGATGGTTATGGTTTCCTGACCATGGAGACTGGATGTCATTGATAACAGGATCACATCATTAGGAGAATGATGTGATGGACAAGACCCAATCCTAAGCATAGCACAAGATCGTGTAGTTCGTTTGCTAATAGCTTTTCTAATGTCAAGTATCGTTTCCTTAGACCATGAGATTGTGCAACTCCCGGATACTGTAGGAATGCTTTGGGTGTAATAACGTCACAACGTAACTGGGTGGCTATAAAGGTGCACTACAGGTATCTCTGAAAGTGTTTGTTGGGTTGGCACGAATCGAGACTGGGATTTGTCACTCCGTATGACGGAGAGGTATCTCTGGGCCCACTCGGTAATACATCATCATAATGAGCTCAATGTTACTAATGAGTTAGCCACGGGATCATGCGTTACGGAACGAGTAAAGAGACTTGCCGGTAACGAGATTGAACGAGGTATTGGGATACCGACGATCGAATCTTGGGCAAGTAACATACCGATAGACAAAGGGAATTGTATACGGGATTGATTGAATCCCCGACATTGTGCTTCATCAGATGAGATCATCATGGAACATGTGGGAACCAATATGGGTATCCAGATCCCGCTATTGGTTATTGGCTGGAGAGGTGTCTCGGTCATGTCTGCATGGTTCCCGAACCTGTAGGGACTACACACTTAAGGTTCGGTGACGCTAGAGTTGTTATGGGAAATAGTATGTGGTTACCGAAGGTTGTTCGGAGTCCCGGATGAGATCCCGGACATGACGAGGAGCTCCGGAATGGTCCGGAGGTGAAGATCGGTATATTGGACGAAGGGTATTGGAGTCCGGAATTGTTCCGGGGGTACCAGGCTATGGCCAGCATGTCTGAAAGGGGTTTCGGAGGCCCCGGCAAGAGTTGGGGGGCCTTATGGGCCAAGGGGAAGGGGCAAACCAGCCCACTAAGGGGTTGTGCGCCCCTCCCAACCCCTCTCACGTAACCAAGAGAGGTGTGGGCGCCACCCCTAGGGCAGCCGTCCCTCTCGGCTTCAGGGGCAAGTTTCCTAGTGGGTGGGGGCGCCCAAACCCATCTAGGGTTTCCCCTGGCCGCCGCCTCCTCCTCTAGATCCATCTAGAGGGGCCGGCCCCCTCTCCCCTTCCCCTATATATAGTGAGGGGGTGGGAGGGCAGCCACACCCTTCCCTTGGCGCAGCCCCTTCCTCCTCATACATCTCCTCCTCCTCCGTAGTGCTTCGCGAAGCCCTGCCGGAGAACCACGAGCTCCATTGCCACCACGCCGTCGTGCTGCTGGAGTTGTCCCTCAACTTCTCCTCTCCCCTTGCTGGATCAAGAAGGAGGAGACGTCCCCGGTCTGTACGTGTGTTGAACACGGAGGCGCCGTCCGTGCGGCGCGAGATCGGATCTTCCGTGATTTGAATCGCCGCGAGTACGACTCCATCAACCGCGTTCTTGTAACGCTTCCGCGTAGCGATCTTCAAGGGTATAAAGATGCACTCCCTCTCTCTCGTTGCTAGCATCTCCTAGATTCATCTTGGTGACACGTAGGAAAATTTTGAATTATTTCTACGTTCCCAACATGGTGGTGGGAGAAGGATTGGAGTGGAAAGCAACTTGAGGGGGCTATAAATAAAGGATCAAATGGTTGGAGTGGACTGCCTTGATCTCAACACAAGTGTAGGTGGTTCTCTCTCAGAAAATGGATATGTGAAGCGTAGTTTCATCCTGGTTAATCTCTCCAAGAGAAGGTTGTGTGGATGGGGTATATTTAGCCATCACCAAAGATCTAACCGTTATAAACTTTATACATAACTTGGTGACACCAGAAGTAAATCGAGGTGGGACCGACCTTTGCAAAAGATTTGAACGATAGACGTTTCGGTGAGACCGGATGAATCCACTCGGTGAGACCGATATGTGATGACCTAAGCAGATTCCCCATCTCGGTAATTCCGATCGGTTTCACTCAGTAATTCCGAAGTGAACAAGATGGGTTATAGAAACTTGGTCAACGCACTTCGGTGGGACCGAATGTCATCTCAGTAGAATTGAGTTTTTAGGGTTTTGCTTATGGCTCTATCTGTTGTATCTCGGTGGGTCCGAATAGGTGAGTTTTGGTGGGACCAATATTTGATTTAGGGTTGAGGGTTTTGGAGCAATTATTTTGAGCACTGGAGAAAATGACTCATGATCAAAACCTCATCCCCTTTTAATAGTATTGGCTTTCCTATGGACTCAATGTGATCTTTGATCACTTAACCGAAAAAGTAGAGTCTTGAAGCTTTAGCCATGCTTGTCCTAAGTAGCTTGAGGGGGCCACATCTCCATCCATCTACAAGTATAGGTTGGACTATTACTGAAATATACTAGATAAAAATGTTAGTGCAACAACATGTATGTTGACATGAATTACCAAACCATCAAGGGAGCAAATGTGCTTTCAGCGGAGCTTTGCATTGGTGTCCTCCATCACCGCCTCAAATAAATAACCAATGGGTGATAAGAACTTTAAAATGAGATTGATCTTCGATATACTTTTAATATTTTCAATTTTACCATTTTTATATTTCAATTCCAGCTCTGTTTCACAAATAAGCATTTTGACAAACACACTAAAATATGTTTGATATATTTGAAAAATACTAGTTTCATATATTTCAAATAATTAATTTCACACATTGAAGTAGTCAATTTCACACTTATGAAATAACCCATTTTACATATTTTAAACACTAACCTAAATTATTTCATAAAACCAACTTCACTCATTTCAGAAATATAATTTCTCTCATTTCAAAAAAATGTTTATGTCATTAAAAATTGATTTCAAAAGACTATTTTCACTCATTACAAAAACATAATTCCACTAACTTAAAGAAACTAATTTCAATCAATTCAAAAAAAAGTTCACCCTTTTTGAAAATTGATTCCACTCATTTAAAATAACAGGTTTCACTCTGATAACCCACAAGTATAGGGGATCGTTTGTATTCTTCTTCGAAAAATAAGAGTGTCGAACCCAACGAGGAGCTAAAGGTAGAACAAATATTCCCTCAAGTTCTATCGACCACCGATACAACTCTATGCACATTTGACGTTTGCTTTACCTAGAACAAGTATGAAACTATTTTGCAAGAATAAAACTACGAGTACTTTGGAGAATAAAACTACGAATAAATTGCGAGACAATAAAAGTGGATAAATTTTGTCAATAAGAAATTCATTTGTCCCTAGGTAACCAATAATAAGACCGGTATCCAGTCTTGCAATTTTACATGAGGGAGAGGCATGAGCTAACATACTTTCTCTACTTGGATCATATGCACTTATGATTGGACCCCTAGCAAGCATCCGCAACTACTAAAGATCATTAAAGTCGTGAAACCCAGCCATATCATTAAGTATCAAGTCCTCTTTACTCGCATACGCCATAACTCACTTATCTGCCTTTAGGCCGCTGTCACCCCCACAACACCGGCAATAAGCAAACCATGAACATATTGCAACAACCTACAGCGGAGGCCCCTCCGTTTGCGTGATATGGAGGGAACCGTAGGACAACACCATAAATAAAATATACAATCATACCAACAAGATCAGATTAACCCATAAGACAAAACGAATCTACTCAAACATAATAGGATAAGCATAGATCATTGGAAAATAATATATGGAGTTGAGCACCATGTTTAATTAGTGATTATAGCGGGGAGAATAGGTGTTACACCACTGCATAGAGAGGGAGAGAGTTGGTGTTGACGGTAGCAAGATTGTTGATGTAGATCGCCGTCATGATCCTTGCCCCGGCGGCGTTCCGACGCCACTGGGAGAGAGGAGGAGAGAGCCCCCACCTTCTTCTTCCTCCTTGGCCTCCCCCCAAGATGGGAGGAGAGTTCCCCCTCTGGTCCATGGCCTCCACGGCGGCGGAGGGGCCCCTCCAAGATTGGATCTCCCTCTCTAATCCCTTCTATTTCACGTTCCTATTTTCTGGCCCTTCACCATTTCTTAAACCCCGAAGATCCGTAACTCTAATTGCGCTGAAATTTTTACACGATTTTTTCCATAAATTATCTTTCTTGCAACCCAGGAAGGGCCCCAGCCGACTTGCGAGGAGGGCATAAGACACCTGGGCACGCCAGGGGGTGCCCGGTGCGCCCTGGTGAGTTGTGGTCACTGCGGGCCCCCGTTTGCGTTGATTCCAAGTCCTAAAAATCACATATATTCCAAAATAATTCTCTGTAAATTTTTATAGCGTTTGGACTTTGTTTGATATGGATTTTCTGCGAAACAAAAAACATGCAACAATCACGAACTAGCTCTTGGCACTGGATCAATAGGTTAGTCCAATAAATCACATAAAATGTTGCCAAAAGTATGTGAAAGTTGTATAATATTGGCATGAAACAATAAAAAATTATAGATACGACGGAGACATATTAGCATCCCCAAGCTTAATTTCTGCTCGTCCTCGAGTAGGTAAATGATGAAAAAGAATAATTTTTGATGTGAAATGCTACATGACATAATCTTGATCATATATCGAATCATGGCATGAATATTAATACATAAGTGATTCAAAGCAATAGTCTATAATTTGACATAAAGACATCAATACTCAGGCATCACAACAAACAATCATGTCTTTCAAAATATCAACGCTAAAGAAAGCTATCCCTACAAAATCATATAGTCTTGTCATGCTCTGTCTTCTTAACACAAAAGTATATATCATGCACAACCCCGATGACAAGCCGAGCAATTGCTTCATACTTTTTAATGCATTTCAGCTTTTTCAACCCTCACACAATACATGAGCGTGAGCCATGGATATAGCACTATGGGTGGAATAGAGTATGATGATAGGGGTAAATATAAAGAAGACAAAATGTAAGAAAGTCTCACATCGACGCGGCTAAACAATGGGCTATGGAGATGCCCATCAATTGATATCAACGTGAGGAGTAGGGATTGCCATGCAACGGATGCACTAAGAGCTATAAGTTTATGAAAGCTCAATATGAAAACTAAGTGGGCGTACATCTCATCCTATAATGAAAAATTCCCACTAGTATATGAAATTGACAACATAGGAGACTCTCCATATGAAAAACATGGTGCTACTTTGAAGCACAAGTGTGGAACTAGCATGCCCCTTCTCTCTTTATTTTTTCTTTCTTTCTTTTTTCTTTTTATTTTTTTTCATTTTTCATTTTTTATATTTTTTCTCTCATTGTCTGAAGTCTCATCCCGACTTGTGGGGGAATCATAATTTCCATCATCCTTTCCTCACTAGGACACTGCTCTAATAATGAAAATTGATGATCATCACACTTCTATTTACTTACAAATGAATATTACAACTCGATACCTATAACAAAATGACTCTAGCTATATGAATGCCTCTGGCAGTGTACCAGGATGTGCAATGATTACCGGCCTCAAGTGGCATGCTCCTGCCTCCAGTGGCCGGCTGTGCTGCCGTTGAGGCCTCATCGCCCCCTACTACTCCCACCGCTAGCCAGGCCCTGCGGCGACGGCAGCCTCACACCGCAGCCGAACGAGTGAACCCTCGTACTCCTCTCCGCGTGGGCATCCACTGCCGCGTCTTCCCCGACTCCGCGTCGTCCACTTCCTAGGCCTCGCCGTCGTCCACTGCCTTGGTGCTCTCGGCGCGGCGTGGTCAACGACGGAAGAGTACTGTACGTGGAGAGGCTGACAGCTGGGTCCACGGCCACATCCCAGTTTTTTTTATGATTTGCCAAGTAAGTCGCTTTGTCAGGCCTGTTGGGCTGCAAATCTTTCAAGACGAGGAGAGCTTTCATTCGGCTGGCCGAGAAAATGGCCCATCAGTAATTAGAAATGGGATGTACATTTTTAAAACACATCAAACCGGCAATGAGTTTCAAATATCTTTTTTTTTTCATTTCGAGATTTTAAATTACATTAATTTTTATGCGTGGAGAATTTGTTGGATTTTATATTGATATAAATTTATTTTTAAAATCAGTTTGAATGTGAGTCGAAATTTCGGGATTAAAAACAGTTCGGACCGCACAGATATATGCAAAATTTCATATAATTTTTTAACCGTGGCCACAATATGGCCTATAATGCTAACAAAAAGAATATGGGCTCCAAAAAAAACCTTAATAATTAGAAAATGGGCTGTAAATTATTAGAAATAATGGCAGATGGGCTGTATGCTGTTTTCCACAGATTTGAGGCTTTCCTAAAAAAAGGTTGACGCACAAGCACTGACTGTTGGATGTCCATCCAACGGCCGTCGTGCTTCTTCAATCTCTGCTCTTCCTGCTCCAGCCGGTCAAACAAGCGCCGGCGGGACTGCCTGCTCCCTCCTCCCCGCGGCCGGCTCTGCTGCCGCGCAGGCCTCACCGCCCCACCGTACTCCCATCGCTGGCCTAGCCATCCCTCTACTCACCCATACCTGCTGTTATTCTCCGGCGACGGCAGACGAACCAGTAAACCCTCGTACAGTCGTACTCCCCTCCACGTGGGAAACAACTGCCGATTCTTCCCTGCCTCCGTGTCGTTCCCTTCCTAGGCCTCACCGTCGTCCACCGCCCTGGTGCTCTCGGCGTGGCCTGGTCAACGTGGTCAACGACCGACATGCTTCTGAAGTGGACTGTACGTGGAGAGGCCGACAGCTGTGTCCACGGCCGCACACAATTAAATGCCTCCTTATTACGCGCAAAATAATGATTCCTCCACCTGACATCAGGGACCCACCGAAAGGGCCTCTGGATTTCGTGAAAAAAACGTTACCGCCGCTGACAGCTCGGACCCACCAGCTATTTCTTCGCACGCAAGGAAGCGCCTCCTTATTACGCACCAAAAAAATGAATACTCCCCCTATTAGCTGGGACCCAGTATAGTGGCAGGCTGACTTTTGGGCCTACTAAGTTGACGGGGAAGGAGGGCTTTGTTAGCTTAGTCAATATGCACGATTCTAGCTCCAGTGACCGTACGATGTCCATCCAACGGCCGTAGTGCTTCTTCAACCTCTGGTCTTCTTGCTCCAGCCGCCCAAAGCAGCGCCGGTCGTGCCGCGTGCTCCTGCCTCCCATGGCCGGCTGTGCTGCCGCGGGGCCTCAGCGCCCCCTACTATTCCCACCGCTGGCCAGGCCCTGCGGCGACGGCAGCCTCACACCACAGCCGAAGCAGTGAACCCTCGTACTCCTCTCCGCGCGGGCTTCCACTACCGCATCTTCCCTAGCTCCCCGTCGTCCCCTTCCTAGGCCTCGCTGCCGTCCCCTTCCTAGTCCTCGCCGTCGTCCACTGCCCTGGTGCTCTCGGCGCGACTTGGTCAACGTGGTCAAGGAACGACTTCCATCGGACGTGGACTGTATGCGGAGAGGCTGACAGCTGGGTCCACGACCGCAGCAAGGAAGTGCCTCCTTATTATGCGGAAAATAATTATTCCTCCACCTGACAGCTAGGACCCACCGGACGGGCCACTGTATTTCGCGAAAAAAATGTTTCCCCCTGACTGCTGGGACCCACCAGCTACATCTTCGCACGCAATGAAGTGCGTCCGGGCAAAAAAAATGATTCGCCCCCTGACTGCTGGGACCCACCAGCTACATCTTCGCAGGCAAGGAAGTGCCTGACAGTCGGGACCCACCTGGTCGAAGCGTACGTAGCATTGTCATTCTGGTCGTGAACGTGTACGTACATACTGGTCGATGTAGAGGCGCGCACGTGTCATAGTAGAGGCGCGCACGTAGCACGTACACGTACGTACAGCGGCCAGTGTGCAAGAAAGAAAATATGGCCACGTACGTACATACGGGCAGGGTCTCGAACGCCTACTCACGCATACGTACGGCCAGGGCTCGTGTACATGGCTGGGTCGGAATGGAGAAACAGCGTCGTCGTCGTGTTCATGGGGAGCCAACCGGCTGGGTCGGAACGGAATGCGTCGTCGTGTTCATCGGGAGGGCTTGGACGGAACATCTGATGGAAACGAGGCCTGGCGTACCGCAGAACGGAGGAAATGGCCTTGTGTTCGACCGGCCACGTTTGAAATGGGATCCTGTTCATCGGGAGGGGTCTGGCATACTGCAAAACGGAGGAAACGGACCTCCTACGGTCGAAACGGGTGTCCTGTTGATCGGGAGGGGTGTGGCGTACCGCAAAACGGAGGAAACAGACTTTTGTTGGAGCACTACGGTCGAAACGGGGGTCCTGTTCATCGGGAGGGGTGTGGCGTACCGCAAAACAGGACTCCACGGGACACTGTTCATCTCCACCGTCGACCCCCTCCCGCCTCCACGGGCTACTGTTCATCCATCGTCGACCTCCTCCAGCCTCCACGGGCTACTGTTCATCCATCGTCGACCTCCTCCATCCTCCACCTGCGACTGTTCATCCACGGGCTCCTGTTCATCCAGCCTCCACCACGCGCTACTCCACCAGCCACTGTTCAACCAGCCCTCTCCACGGGCTCCTGTTCAACCACCCCTCCACGGGCTACTGTTCATCCAGCCCTCCACCGTCTACTGTTCATTCTGCCCTCCATGGGGTGGTCCTGTTCATCCTGCCCTCCACGGGGTCCTGTTCATCCAGCCCCAATCGGCTTGATCGATCGGGGTCCTGTTCATCCAGAGGCAACACCACGGGGTCCTGTTCACCCACCCCCATCGGAAACTGTTCATCCAACCCCCCCAGCAACGCTCACTGTTCATCCAGAGGCAGCATCGATCGGCTTCAATTAGCAGCAGTAGCGAAGGAATCGCTCGATCGGGTTCAGTTAACAGCCATCGATCGATCGCTCGGGTTCAGTAACGCGTAGCCTGCAGTGCAATCGCTCGGGTTCAGTTAGAGCCCAACGCCTCGCTCGGGTTCAGTAAGAGCCAACGCCTCGCACACACGCGCGTACGTGTACGAGAGAAACGCACATCGCTCGGCCCCCGACCTCCCACCGTAACCGGGAACTCCCCGAAATTTTCCTCGCCCTCGCTTCTACCACGGTTTTTTCCATCATGGACGGCCCAAAGAATGTCATGCAGCTGCGTCTCCGGCCCGCCCAGGATGAAAAGCCCATTTTCTGTCATGATTTTTTGTCATAGAAGTAGGAGCCCACCACATCTATGATGATACCGGGTTTTGTCACAATTATCGTCATAGAAGTGTCATATGTATGACAGAATTTTTTTTCGTTCGGCCCAAAATGTCACAGATGTGTCTTTTTTTGTAGTGCTATATGAATGCCTCTGGCAGTGTACCAAGATGTGCAATGATCTAGCGTAACATGTATGAAAAATGATGAATAGTGGCTGAGCCACAAATACCATGTCAGCTATATGATCATGCAAAGCAATATGACAATGAATGCTCAAGTCATCAAATAGGAAGCGGTGGAAGTTGCATGGCAATATATCTCGGATTGGCTATGGAAGGGACACAATACGTAGGTATGATGGCTATTTTGAGGAAGATATAATAAGGCTTATGTTTGATAGAGCGTATCATATCACAGGGTTTGGATGCACCTGTGAAGTTTGCACCACATCTCGATGCGAGAAAGGGCAATGCACGGTACCGAAAAGGCTAGCGAATTGCGAAAAGATAAGAGTGTGTATAATCCATGGACTCACATTAGTCATAAAGAACTCATATACTTATTGAAAAAGTTTATTAGCCCTCGAAGCAAAGTACTACTACGCATGCCCCTAGGGGGATAGATTGGTAGGAAAAGACCATCGCTCGTCCCCGACCGCCACTCATAAGGAATACAATCAATAATAAATCATGCTCCAACTTCATAGCATAACCAGAGACTATACGTGCATGCTTCGGGAATCACAAGCCTTATCACCAATATTCTTACTAACCACAACCGTTTACTAGTACTCGCCACATATTCCATCTCTATATCGCAAAACTATTGCAAGGAATCAAACATATCATATTCAGTGATCCACAAGTTTTATGTAGGATTTTATGACTAACCATGCATGCAATTGACCAATTCATGTTGACTCTCTAAATAGATATAAGTGAAGCGTGAGAATTTAATGCTTTTTACAAAATACCGTTCTCTAACAAATATAAGTGAAGCAAAAGAGCATTCTACAAATAACGATTTTCTATGTGAAGAGAAACAGGCAATCCAAACTTCAAATGATATAAGTGAAGCACATGAAGCATTCTATAAAGCCATACTCAAAAGATATAAGTGAAGTGCAATGAGCACTATATAAATCAACCATGTACTATCTCATACTAGCATGGTGCATAAAAGAAAAGTGAAAAAGAAACACAAAAGATGCTCCAAGATTTACACATATCACATGAACGAAACGAGAACGAAAACATAACGATACTAGTTCAAGAAAGATGGGATGCCTTCCGGGGCATCCCCAATCTCAAACGCTTGAGTGTCCTTGGATATTTACGTGGTGTGCCTTGGGCATCCCTAATCTTGAGCTCTTGCCTCTCCTCCTTCTCCTCATATCGAGACCTCCTCAATCTTTGATCACTTCATCCACACAAAACTCAACAGAAACCTCGTGAGATCCGTTAGTATAATAATGCAAATCACTACTTTAAGTACTGTTGCGAACCAATTCATATTTTTTTTGCATTGTGGTCACTGCAATATAACTTTTCCATGGCTTATACCACCGATAAAAACCGATAGTTTCATCAAAACAAGTAAAACAATGCATCAAAAACAGAATTTGTCTTAAACAGGACAATCTGTAGCAATCTGAACATCTACCTTACTTATGGTACTCCAAAAATTCTAAAAAATTAGGAAAAAAATAAACAATTTGTATAGAAATACTGTGCAAAAGGTTTCAGAAGCTTTTGATGTTCCAGTAAAAAATTGTAAAATCACGCACTACAGCCAAAGTTTCTCTTTTTGCACCACTCATACCAACAAGCAATCTAATCATCCTAAAGACAAATCTTGGCACATTATTTTTATAATACAATGTATTTGTACAAGGGGATAATTATTTTTTTGAAAAGTTTCTGTAATCGAGATTCACAAAGTTTCCATGGGCATGAACAAAGTTCAAGGAGGCCCCCCACTTCAACGGTGTTCGTCTTTCTCACTTTCACTTTTCTTTTTGTGAAGTTTTAAGTTCCCCTCTATATTTTTTGTTTTTAAAATTTATAAAAGCACTCAACAGAAACAAATGACTCTCTAAAACTTCCGGGTTGTCTCCCTGGCAGCACTTTTTTAAAGCCATTAAGCTAGGCATAAAGTGCTCAAGTAATGGATCCACCCGGATCCCAAGGTATATGAAAGCCAATTTTAATTAACAATGATTTGGCATTTACTAGTGAGCACAAAGAAACATATATCATGCAATGACGAAGTCTAACTCTCTTCCTACGCACTGGCATGTCATAAAAGAACAATTCATGCACAACAAGTAAAGGCCAATACATAGCATAAGCAGTTTCTTGCAATTTTATCGTGTTGGAAACATAGAGACGCGGAGATGTAGTTCTTCTCTCATAATAATTGCAAGTAGGAGCAGCAAGCACATGCAAATTATATTCATCAAATTATCATGTGCAGCAGTAAAAGGCAACTGATACGTCTCCAACGTATCTATAATTTTGATTGTTCCATGTTGTTATATTATCATTCTTGGATGTTTTACAATCATTTTATAGCAACTTTATATCATTTTTTGGGACTAACCTATTGACATAGTGCCCAGTGGAGTTGCTGTTTTTTGCTTGTTTTTTACTTCGCAGAAAAAATCAATACCAAACGGAGTCCAAACGCAGGGAAACTTTTTTGGAGATTTTTTCTGGACCAGAAGACACCCGTTGGGCCCAAGAAGTACGAGAGGGGGGCTTCGAGGGGGCACAACCCACCAGGGCGCCAAGGCGCGCCCAGGTGGGCTGTGCCCACCTCGGTGGCCTCCCACACCGCCTCTTTACTCTATAAATACCCCAATATTCTAGAAACCCTAGGGGAGTCGACGAAAATCAATTCCAGCCGCCGCAAGTTCCAAAACCACCAGATCCAATCTAGACACCATGGCGGAGGGGTTCATCATCCTCATTGGCGCCTCTCCAATGATGCGTGAGTAGTTCATTGTAGACCTATTTTTCTGCAGTTAGTAGCTAGATGGCTTCCTCTCTCTCTTTTGATTCTCAATACAATGGTCTCTTGGAGATCTATTTGATATAACTCTTTTTGCGGTGTGTTTGTTGGGATCCGATGAACTTTGAGTTTATGATCAGATCTATGTTTTTATCCATGAAAGTTATTTGAGTTTCTTTGATCTCTTATATGCATGATTACTTATAGCCTTGTATTTCTTCTTCGAATCTTTGGTTTAGTTAGGCCAACTAGATTTATTTTTCTTGCCATGGGAAGAGGTGCTTTGTGATGGGTTCGATCTTACGGTGCTTGATCCCAGTGATAGAAGGGGAACTGACACGTATGTATCATTGCTATTAATATAAGGATAACAAGATGGGGTCTATTTCTACATAAATAGATATTGTCCACATCATGTCATCGTTCTTATTGCATTACTCCGTTTCTCCATGAACTTAATACACTAGATGCATGCTGGATAGCGGTCGATGTGTGGAGTAATAGTAGTAGATGCAGGCAGGAGTCGGTCTACCAATCTTGGACGTGATGCCTATGTAATAATCATTGCCTGGATATCGTCATGATTATTTGAAGTTCTATCAATTGCCCAACAGTAATTTGTTTACCCGCCGTATGCTATTTTTCTCGAGAGAAGCCACTAGTGAAATCTACGGCCCCCGGGTCTCTTCATTATTATATTTTCCTTCACGATCTATTTTTATTTGCTTTTATTTTCAGATTTATAATCAAAAAATATAAAAATACCTTGCTGCAATTTATTATTATTTATTTTATCATGCGTTCGCGTGAAATCTATTTATCCAATCTACTACAATTTTACCTATCTTTTTACCCGTGAGGGATTGACAACGCCTCTCTTTCGTCGGGTTGCAATTATTTGTTCTTTGTGTGCAGGAGCTGTTTACGTGGTTTTGCTTGGTTCTCCTACGTATTGGTTCGATAACCTTGGTCTCATCACTAAGGGAAATACCTACCGTAGCTGTGCTGCATCATCCCTTCCTCTTTGGGGAAATACCGACGTAGTTCAAGCCGCATCAGCAACCCATCAATATAATCCTTAATAAGAGCAAACTTCTCCGATATAGTGTAGTTTGAAGAATTCAAAATGATAATAGGACTACTCATGCATGGGTGCAATAGAAACAATTTCATGTTTAACATAAGGAACTATAGCAAGTTCATCTCCATAACCATAATTCATATTGGCATCTTGGCCACAAGCATAGAAAGCATCAAGTTCATCAAAAAGGCATATTTCAAAAGAATCAACGGGATCATAACAATTATCCTAGCACTCATCCTGCAGTAAGAACAAAGGGACATTAAACAATGTATGAGATAAAGAGATACTCTCATTAGAAGGTGGGCACGGGTAGCTAATCCGCTCTTCCTTCTTTTGTTCTTCTCTCTCATCATCATCTTTTTCATCCAATGAGCTCACAATTTCATCAATTCCTTCTTCCATAGACTCCTGCAAAATATTAGTCTCTTCTTGGACAGTGGAGACTTTCTTAATAAGTATATCAATATCGGAATTGTATTTATAATTATCATAGCAATATTTGAGTACAGCAAAATTTTCGGGTCAATAAACATCATCATCAAAAGTTCATACTTTTCAAACAAAGATTCAATTTCATAAGCACCCTTAAAAGCAACAAATTCTTCTATTCGTTCCATATCATAGTAATCATATCTACCATTAGCATAAGAAGCTAAGGTTTCATTATCATGAAATTTGCATGAAAAGGGAAGGTGTGGAGCATTCATCCTAGAGCAAAAAGTAAAATCATATCTCTGGCATAAATTCCAAGCATACCAATGCAACATATCAATTTGATCCCATAAAAGCTTCCCTTTTTGCGTCAAGCGATAATCCCTAAAGTATTCACGTCGATCCAACATGTCTCCCATTATCATGTTGAATGGGGTTTTCTTAGGATTATCATAGTAATGTTTAATATTTCTCACATAACGAGCATCGAGGGTTTTAGGCGGTTCCCCATCTCCATGAGTAGCAAGTACCACTAATTTTGTTGGTGTTTCGTTTTCCATATCCACAACTAAAGATAGAGAACAACTTAGAACAGGAAATAAAAACTACTTAGTGATAAAGCAAACAAGCACACACGAGAATATTCACCCCACGCTATTGCTCCCCGACAACGGCGGCAGAAAAGGGTCTTGATAACCCACAAGTATAGGGGCTCGTTTGTAGCATTCTTCGATAAATAAGAGTGTCGAACGCAACGAGGACCTAAAGGTAGAAAAAATAATCCCTCAAGTTCTATCGACCACTGATACAACTCTATGCACACTTGTCGTTTGCTTTACCTAGAACAAGTATGAAACTATTTTGCAAGCATAAAACTACGAGTACTTTGCGAGAATAAATCTACGAATAAATTGCAAGATGATAAAAGTGGATAGCTTTTGTCAATAAGAAATTCATTTATCCCTAGGCAATCGATAACAAGACCGGTAATCATTCTTGCAGTTTTACATGAGTGAGAGGCATGAGCTAACATACTTTCTCTACTTCGATAATATGCACTTATGATTGACCCCTAGCAAGCATCCGCAACTACTAAAGATCATTAAGGTCGTGAAACCCAACCATAGCATTAAGTATCAAGTCCTTTTTACTGCCATACGCCATATCCCACTTATCCGTGTTTAGGCTGTTGTCACCCCCACAACACCAACAATAAGCAAACCATGAACATATTGCAACATCCTATAGCCGGGATGACTCCATTTGCGTGACACGGAGGGTACCGTAGGACAACACCGTAAATAAAATATACAATCATACCAACCAAGATCACGACTAACCCATAAGACAAAAAAATCTACTCAAACATCAGAGGATAACCATAGATCATTGGGAAATAATATATGGAGTTGAGCACCATGTTTAAGTAGATATTACAGCGGGGAGAAGAGGTGTTATACCGCTGCATAGAGAGAGTTGGTGTTGATGGTAGCAAGATTGTTGATGTAGATCGCCGTCACGATCCTTGGCCCGGCGGCGTTCCGGGGACTGACACTAGGCACTGGATCAATAGGTTAGTCCAATAAATCATATAAAATGTTGCCAAAAGTATGGGAAAATTGTATAATATTGACATGAAACAATAAAAAATTATAGATATGACGGAGACATATCACACTCTTTTATAAAACCTAAATTCACTCATTTCAAAAGGAGCATTTCGATCATTTCAAAAAATAATCTCACTCATTTTAATAAGAAAAATATTTCAAAGAATTAATTTCAATCATTTCAAAAAACTAATTATATTCATTTTAAAAGACTGATTTCGCTCATTCAAAGGGAGGGTTAGTGGAAATGGAGAATATACCCCACAATGAGCGGGCATACGAGAAGTATCAAGCATCGCTTGCAAAGTGTTGCTGGTGGAAGCTCTATACTTGCATAAGTGCATCTTTGTGTTTTGTGTGTTTTCTCGATCACCTTGCTCTCCTTTGTTGCGGTTGTTTCTTCTCCCCCTCTATTTATTATTTTTATGCTAGGCCTTTATTGTCCCAATTACCATGGTTTCGACACCATATTATTGGGATTCTTTCCTTGTGCCTCCAAATACTTATGCGCAAGGTGGCGAAAATAGATAAAAAGGATGCACGAACGTGGTAAAAGATCCAGAGAATCCTTGTTGGCAGAGTAATGGTGTTGAACAAACCAATTGAATGATTTACTATGTGAACATATCCTCACAAGTTATTACAATAATCATGCAGATGTTAACATATACTCAGTTCCTTAGACTATTAGAGTATCAAGTACCTTCATGCTGGATGGTGTACTTTGGGGTTAATCAAACATAACCAATGACATGTTGATTATAATGACAACTTCTGGGTGCATCAAAAAAGTATGTCTAGGGATTTGATAGCTCGAGATTGTGATTTTTACTTCTCTGACAATGGAGAGATATTCTTTTAGCCCTCTCAGTATTATGGTATCCATCATCGTTTGGCTAAACATAGCACGCCGGTATATGAAAATGAGAAAATGAACAATATCAGTAACGAGTATAACTTGGTATAGTGATCAAGAGTTGTTCCACATGGATACTAAAAGTCACGCCTTGGGGTTAGTTATATTGTGAAACAAAGGGAATGGTGGATGGAAACTATAAGGTTCGCTCAATAAATAATTCGTGTAAGTGTAGGGATCAGTATGGATGTCCAGATCCTGCTATTGATCATTATCTGAAATGGTTCCAAGACATTTTATTCACTTTACCAAACATGTGGGGTCAGATGCTTGAGGGTCCTCAACCTGCTAAGTACTAGAAGTGTGAGAGTTTACGAGAATTGCACCAGAAAAGTTTTGCTAGAAAATAAAATATTTTGCAGAGATAACGAGAAAGGTTTTGGAGAAAATCAAAAAACACCAGAGAATTTAAAAAGTTTTGGGTAACCCTAGCAAAACTTGGAAGGTTTCAAAAGTTCTCGGAGCCCCCCTAGAAAATTCCAGAGGGTGCCATAGGGTCTGCCACTTGGCATGGGCCAAGTGGGGCAGCCCATGTTGGGCGCAAGGGCACCCAGGTGGTGCGCTCATCTCCCTTTGATTCATTTGGGGAGCTGCCGGCTGGAGCGGTGCGAGGTGTGTGGGTGCATGTGGGGGGCACTGGGTGTGCGGTGGTGGGTTCATTTGGGAGACCGTGCGCGCGAGGTAATACTGACCGAGCTTGGCCTCCATGGCCATGGCGACCATGACCAGGAGCTCGGACTTCGAGCGAGGCGACGTCTCGAGAGCAGGGTTCAACCGGGGAAGAGGGGGAAAACGAACAGGGCCTCACCATGATCTTTTAGGCGTGGATGGGGTGGTCGGAGACGGACGAAAGGCGACATATTCGACGACGTGTGGTGGTGAACCAGAAGGTGTCTTCACCTGGTCGAATTGTAGCCAATCTCATGTTGGGCTTCAAGCCTTTGCGACATAGCCCATGTTGCAAAACATGTTGAGTCAGCGCGTGGGAGAGAGTTGTGTTTCATGTCGTTGGCTCAAACTCAGTTCCAATGATTGTGGAGGCGGTCAACGCGTAATTGTCTAACAATCAGACGAGGGAGGGTGTTTTCGATTGATAAATAGCAAAAATGGTTTCTTGATTAGTTTTATCTTTTCAAAACACAGTACGAACGCATATGCTCACATATATGAACATACACTCACTACTATGAACGTATGCACGCACACTCTACCCCTACGAGCACCTCCAAGATACTGAGTCGGCACAACATGTTGATATTGCTGAAGTCACCGCAGGCGCCTCATAGTCGACTTGAACATCTCCTCACATTGAACGAACATTGAGGAAAAGGTTAAAATAGATCCGGAAAAATTTGAGCAACAATGCCAAGAGAAACTCCGACCAAGTGGACTGGTTGACCATAAGGAACCAAATCATCTCAGCTCAGCTCAGTACTAACTAATATTCTGTAAAGGGGTTGCTATCCTGGCTAAGAGCAACTCCAACGGGGCGACCCATTTTGTTCGCTGACATCTGTTTGGGTCGGCGCGGACACAAAAGGCGGCCCAACGCCGACCCAAACGGACGCGCGTCAGCTTGGCGTCCCCATGCCGACCCATTCCTGGCCTATTTTTGAGCTGGATTTACGTCAGTGCGGACATGAGACGGACGCGCGCGCGCCTACTCCTCCCCCCGGGCCCGCTGGTCGGTGGCACCCTCCATCATTTCCCTCCATTTTCCCCAAAACCCTCTCGCCCGCGCGCACTCCCGCACCACCCCCGCCATGGACGACGACCTCGACCTTAAGACTGCCGTCGGCCTCGCCTCTCTCACCTCGTCCGGCATGATGACCGCCCCCTCTGGCAAATGCAAGCCTCGCGCCCCGCGCAAGACCGCCTTCGCGCCCAAGCCAAAGAAGGGATTGACGCTCGAATAGCGGGCAAGGGAGTCGGCGAGGAGGAAGGGCCGGAGGCACGCCGCGGACGCGAGGGATGAAGCCGTCGTGGCTGCCGCCATCGCTGCCGCCGCACAGCGGGCGATCACCAACGCCCGCGTCGCAGCAGCAATGAGGGAGGCGCTCTATATGCTACGGTTAAACCCTAGACAGCACGGCCTCGTCAACGCTGCCGTGGCCACCATGGCCAGCACCGGCTCAGCCACGTTTCCTCGGATGGTGCTGCCTGACTCGCCCCGCGCGTCGGCTTGCACCCGGATGCCCAGCTTCCACGTGTCCCGCAAGCTTCCTGCCTCTCAGGGGAGTGCTCGCCCGACGTGAGCATGGTGGCGCCTTCCACGCTCGCGCTCGCGCCCATCGACCTCAACGCCACATAGGTGGCTGGTGGCTCGTCATCCGGAGGCGTGAGAAAACGCGCGTGGCAGATGCCGGCCAACGTGCTGCCGGACGCCCGCAACCTGTTCGACGGAATGTCGGCCGCCGGCGACGAGAACTACATGCAGAACCTCATCTTCAAGGGCGGTGCACCGGCCGCTGGCTACGATCCGGACGAGACACAAAGCCAGGACGGCCGTCGGGCGTTCACGCTGGCCGCTGGCTATGATCCCGATCAGACGGCCTTCATGCGTGATCAGGTCGGCATGGACCTGGACGGCTTCCCACTTGACCACGAGTTTCCGGACGACTACGGGAAAGAGGAGATGACGGGTGCGACATCAAAGTGGAGCCTTTGTTCGAGGACGAGCTCACCAACCAAGCCGCCGGGACGAAGCCGAAGCGCAAGAGCAAGCGGACAAAGGCATACACGGCGGCCGAGGACAAGCTTCTTTGCGAGTGTTGGCGATACATTGGACAAGACCCCAAGACGGGTGCCGAACAAAAGCATTCAACTCTTTGGATTCGTGTCCACCGGTAGTTTCATGAGGGCAAGAAGTTTCCGCCTTACCAAATAGTGAGCACGCGCGGGTGGGTGTCCATTTCGACGCGATGAAGGGTGATCCAACAAGAGTGCAACAAGTTTTGTGCCACTCTTGAGAGCGTCAAGGCCTGTCCCATGAGCGGCACCAGCATACAAGACATGGTATGCTGGCAAGCCGCCCTCTTTTGTGTCTTCAAGTTTATGCTTGCGTGTTCATTTGCATACTTTTGCCAATATGCTTGGATGCAATACATTTGTAGGCGTTTCAAGCTTTGGAGGCATTCAAGTCCAACACAATGGCAAGTGCTTCAACCTCTCCCATTGCTTTACGGCCATCAAAGACGAGGAGAAGTTCAAGGCGCAATATGCCGCCCTCAAGTTGCGTGGGGGGGAAGCAAGCCGTGGAGGAGGTTGGGGACAGCGAGCCGACATGGCCGCGGGGGAAGACCAACTCCAAGAAGGAGGACAAGCAGGATGCGGCATCGAACGCCTTGATTGCAAGCGTGGAGGGCATGATGAACAAGAAGGACTCAAGGGAGTAGGAGCACCAGTGTTTCAAAGAAGAGCAAATGAACGCCTTCATGGAGATCCAAAGGAGGAGGCTTGAGATGGACGCGGAGAAGCAAGACAAGATGCTTGAGATGGAGGCAGAGAAGCAAGCCAAGATACTGGAGATCGAGGCCGCGAACGCCAAGACCAAGGCGAAAGATGTGGCTCTCGCGAGCATGATGATTGGGGTGGAGATCATGAAGGTGGATCTCAACACCGTGTCGCCAAGGAAGAGGCCTTTGTTCGAGAAGATGGAGGCCGACATGCTCAAGTTCACCGACGAGTGGTTTCGTGGCGGTGAGCGCCTTCCTTTTTTGTATGCCGGCTTGTATGCGGGCATGACCACGGGGCCGCGATGGTGTGGTCGAACTCAAGTCCCACCCTTTTTGTGTGTTGGCATGTGTGCCGGTCGCTGGCGAGTGCGCCAGCATAAACTGTGTGGTGATATATTTTGAAGCCGGCAATGTATGCCGGCGCTGGCATGGTGCCGGCATGAGACATGGCCGCTGGCATGATCTATGGCCGTGGGCCTTTTTTAAGAATTGAATGCGGACATGAAATGGGTCGGTGAATTGGGCACACTGCCGACCCAAATGTAAAACAGGGCGGATGCCGGGTGGGCCGCCGACCCAAACGGACAAAAAGCAGACAAATGCGCCGTCCATTTGGGTCGGCCCGTTGGAGTTGCTCTAAGTACTCAATTCGAAAAAAGAACTTACAGGTAATTTTATATCCAGGAAAACACTTTTCTTCACCCGACTGATCTCACTTGACTTTTTAGCCCCTTCCATCGCCAGCCGCTTATGGCCCACGTTGATAATCCACAAGTATAGGGGATCGCAACAGTTTTCGAGGGTAGAGTACTCAACCAAATTTATAGATTCGACACAAGGGGAGCCAAGAATATTTGAAGGTATTAGCAGCTGAGTTGTCAATTCAACCACACCTGGAGATTAATTATGTGCAGCAAGCGATCAGTAGCAAAGTAATATGATAGTTTTGATAATAGTAGCAGTAGCAATGGTAACGGTAATAGTGATAGCAGTAGTAGCTTAGCAAGAACAATATAAGATAAATTTGTATGCATTGGATCGGTAATTTGTTGGATGATATTCATCATGTGACAGTCATAACCTAGGACGATACGACACTAGCTCATGTTCATAAATATAATGTAGGCATGTATTCCGTAAATAGTCATACGTGCTTATGAAAAGAACTTGCATGACATCTTTTGTCCTACCCTCCCGTGGCAGCGGGGTCCAATTGGAAACTAAGGGAAATTAAGGCCTCCTTTTAATAGAGAACCGGAACAAAGCATTAACACACGTTGAATACATGAACTCCTCAAACTACGGTCATCACCGGGAGTGGTCCCGACTATTGTCACTCCGGGGTTGCCAGATCATAACACGTAGTAGGTGACTATAAATTGCAAGATCGGATCTAGAACATGGATATAATTGTGATAACATAAAAAGTTCAGATCTGAAATCATGGCACCCGGGCCCAAAGTGACAAGCATTAAGCATGGCAAAGTCATAGCAACATCAATCTCAGAACATAGTGGATACTAGGGATCATGCCTCCCGATGAAGAACAGGAGGTGACGGCGGCTCCGTCTTGTGGATCGCGATAATTCTTTCTCCCTGATTTTTTCTGGAAAAATAGGATTTTATAGCGTCGATTTCAGGGTCTGCGGGGCCACAAGGTGGGGACAACCCACCTGGGCGCACCTGGGAGGGCTGGCGTGCCCTAGTGGGTTGTACCCACCCAGGTGCCCCCCTCCGGTGGCTCTTGGCTCCAGAATTCTCTTTATTGATATAAAAAAATCCTCGCAATGTTTCATTCCATTCCGAGAACTTTTATTTCTGCACAAAAACAATGCCATGGTAGTTCTGCTAAAAACAACGCCAGTCCAGGGTTAGTTTCATTCAAATCATGCAAATTAGAGTCCAAAACAAGAGGAAAAGCATTAGGAAAAGGAGATGCGTTGGAGACGTATCAACACCCCCAAGCTTAAACCTTTGCTTGTCCTCAAGTAATTCAGTTGATAAATTGAAAGTGAAAAAGAAAAACTTTTACGAACTCTTTTGCTCTTGTTTGCATAAATAAGCTTAAACAGCACATAGGTTTTCAGCCAACATCATAACTGACCATGCCGACAATAACTCTTAAAAATTATATTAACTCATATCAATGACATAATCAGCTAGCGAGCAATAATAAGCCATCTCAAACAGCAACACGTTACCAAAACAAGCATGATATAAGATGACAATAGTGGTATCTTGCTAGCCCTTTCTGAGACCGCAAAACATAAATGCAGAGCACCTCCAAAGTTCAAGCAGCGACTAAACATTGTAATTCATGGTAGAAAAGCTCCAGTCATGATGCACCCAACATTAGCTATACACAATGCATCAACATGACAGTAGTGCTATCAGGTTCTGGCGCTTATTTTGGAAGGTGATGACACAACATAAAAGTAAATAGATAGTCCCTTCACAGAGGGAACCAGTGATTTGCAGAGGTGCCAGAGCTCAAGTTTTAAAAACAGAGGTAAATGATATTTCGAGAAATGCACCCTTCTTGTTTACTTCATGATCATCGGTTATCAATATCTTCCATGCTAATCACGCTAGTGGCGGTTCCCAACCAATAAAAGTAAAGGTTTTGACTCCATTGGGAGTTTTTGTTTGATTATTTGTAAGCTTTTTCTGTTTGCATTTTGGGACTGGGCATCCCTATTACCGCCCATTTCTCGTGCAATGGCGAGTGAATGAACACTCGACCTGAGAATAACCGCTTAGCATGGAAGATACCGACCACCTCATGTCGTTCCATGAACGATCCAGGCACACAAAGAGGATATTTATTAGCAGTTTTTAGAGGTGGCACATGCAAATTTACTTAGGATGGCAGGGTGATACCGCATATAAGTAGGTGTGGTGGACTCATCTGGAATAACTTTGGTCCAAGGTTTTTGATGTACAAGCAGAATTCCCACTTAGTACAGGCCAAGGCTAGCAAATAGGTTGAGAAGCGGCCAGCTAGAGAGCAACAACGGTCATGACATGCATTATGCATAAGTAACATTGGACACTAGCATGAGTAGGATATGAACACCATGAACATAAATAGCATAGAGGCTATGTTGGTTTTGATTCTACTACATGCATGAACATGTGCCAAGTCAAGCCACTCTAACATTCAGAGGAGGATACCATATCATCATACTACATCACAATCATTTTAACGCAATGTTGATATCCAAGATAAATCATTATCCACTCCCAGCTACTTATGCGTGGTATGAGAAACTATAATCTCTAGTTGTCATTGCAAACATGTTTAATCATAATGGGCTGAATCATGGATACTAGGTTAAACATATTTACAAGAACAAAACAAGTCGAGTTCATACCCGTTTCTCTTTGCCACGGCCAGTTCATCAAATATCGTCATTATTGCCTTTCACTTGCACGACCGAACGATATGAAAATAATAATAGTGCAAGAGTGCCGTGGACTAAGCTGGAATCTGCAAACATTTTATTAAATAGGAGAAGACAGGGTAAAATGGGCTCTTTGTTAGATAAACAATTATGCAAAAGAGAACCACTGAAGATTTTCATCGTGGTCTTCTCCTCGGTATGACTCGAATAAAAAGAAAAGAAACTCAAAGAAACACACGACAATATTTTTGGAGTTTTTGGTTTTCTTGAACAAGCAAATAAAAGGGAAAAGCAAAAAAGAGACAAACTATGTACGCGGGAAAGCTCCCAACAAGCAAAAGAAGAACAAGGAAATCTTTTTGGGTTTTATTTTTAGTAACACAACTAAGCATGCATAGAAAGTAAACTAACTACAACTAAATTTTTTGGTTTTTCTGAAGTTTTTCAAACACACAAGAAGAAAGCGAGAAAATTAAATTTAACATGGATAATACAATGAAAAAGTGTGAACATCAAACCTGGAATGAGATGTGTAAAAATGAATGTAATGTCGGTGGGAAACACGTACTCCCCCAAGCTTGGGCTTTTGGCCTAACTTGGTAAGCAGTCAGTAGCCTGGATACTAGTCGGGGTGCTGAGGAGCGGGCATCCAGGGATCTCACTGCCGAGGCTCCTCCTGTGGTGCAGCCTGGTCGTTCCGGTAGGCGATGATATCCGCAGGCATAATCCTATATCCGCTCCTGGCAATAGGATCAAACAAAGAAGGAGCAAACAATGCAATAATATCACGAGTATTACCACTGAAAACCAGGTTATAAGGAATGGGAATGTTAGGATAATCGCGTGCAATAAAATGGTGGTCTTCCATGGCTGCGCATTCTAGGTAAACCTTGGGCAAAGGATAATCATGAAGGCGTATCTCAACATCAAAGCGAGGCGCCAAGCGAGTAGCGAAAATACCGGCATGTATTTTACCCTTGTACTTATTAACGTGGAGGCGATGTGCCACAATAGCTCCCAAGCTATAAGTGTTGTCGCCCTCTAGTGCATGATGTAAAAAAACAAGGTCTGGTGAACTGAGTGCACCTACCTTCTCTCTAGCAAGCAAGCATTTTGCAATGAAAAGAGCAAAATAATGAACAGCAGGAAAATGCAAGCCAGCGGCAGTGATACCCGATACCCCTCTCTCATCTCCCAGTGTCAAGGTATGATAAAAGGCCTAAACTCTACTGGCCTAGGCTCTACCAAACCACCATCAGAAGAAATTAAGCATATTTTGCAGAACTCAGTAAGAGGCATCTGATGGAAATCAGCGTATAAATTAAAACTGCACCTCAGGAGAATTATTCCTAGGAAGGAAATTGAAACTTTGAACAAATGTGTTTGTGAGGAGATGATACTGTTCACATTCAGCTGCGATGAAGTCGGTGAGGCCGGCATTAGCAGCATATTGTGTAAACTCTTGAAGGATTCCAGCCTCTTCCATGAACGGGGTATGCGGCCATTCGCACGGCCGTACTTCTGTCAACCTCCGAGGATAGAGGTCCCTGTCAAGTGACTCCCCAATAACTCCCTTGGAGTTCTTCTTAGAAGCAAACTTCCTAAAGATATTCAACCTTTTCCTATGAAAAGAAATTCTAAAGAAATTAGCCCACAAAATTTTCTCAACCAAACTTCACAAAATTGATAACAACTACTAATAGGGATACATAGAGGCCTTAGCAAGCATTCAAACTACTTAGAACTCTAAGAATTCAACATGCAAGCCCATCTACAGCAGCACCAATGCAAGAGTAGCTAATTATTTAAAATATAAACCACTAAGACAAAAACTAATTGGACAAACGGTGGAGTCACATACCAAGCAACAATCCCCCAAAACAATTTTGGAAACGGAGCTTCAAGCAAAGAGATCGAAATCCGCGGGTTTGAGAGCAAGAACACGGGAGAGAGAGCAATGGTGAATTTTTCTGGAAGTAGGTAATGATGTGGTGTAAAGAGATAAGTGAGGGGGCCCACATGGGGACCACAACCCACCAGGGTGCGCCTGGGGGTCCTGGCATGCCCAGGTGGGTTGTGCCCACCTGGTGCACCTCCCTTTGATATTATTTGCACCAGGAATTCTTAAATATTCATAAAAAATCGTATTAAATTTTCAGAGCATTCTGAGAACTTTTGTTTTTGGGTCATTTTTTTATTGCACGGGAAAATCAGAAAACAGACAAGACATGACATTTTTATTTTATTTAACTAATAAAAACAGAAAAAAAGTAGGGACAAAAGGTAGTTCTTACTAAATTCATCAACTTCATACCTCTTAAAAATGATCCATTAATAAGGTTGATCACGTCTTATTAACAACCACTTTTGATTAGCATGAATCTGAAGAACTTTCGTAAATCACTAAGTTACCTCAATAGGGATATGAATATCCCCAATAATAAGCATTTCATATTTCTTTTTGGCAATAGGTAGAGGTAGCTGAAAACTTCCAATAGTGATTGTCGGAGATATTTCAATAACATTAATACCATTCACTTGGAATTGTTTCTTTGGAAAGAGCACCGTATGCTCATTACCATTGATATGAAAAGTGTCCTTGCTTTTATTGCAATCAATAACAGCCCCTGCAGTATTCAAGAAGGGTCTACCAAGGATAATCGACATGTTGTCGTCCTCGGGCATCTCAAGTATAACAAAGTCAGTCAAGATAGTAAAGATATTTGGCAGTTGATTTGTCAATAACATTAGGTATGGCAGTTGATTTGTCAACCATTTGCAAAGATATTTCAGTAGGTGTGAGTTTATTCAGATCAAGTATTTTATATAAAGAGAAAGGCATAACACTAACACTAGCTCCTAAATCACATAACGCAGTTTTCACATAATTTCTTTTGATGGAGCAAGGTATAGTTGGTATTCCCGAATCTCCAAGTTTTTTAGCTACTCCATCTTTAAAAGTATAATTAGCAAGCATGGTGGAGATTTCAGCTTCCGATATTTTTCTCTTATTGGTGATGATGTCTTTCATGTACTTTGCATAAGGAGGCATTTTGAAGATATCAGTCAAGCGAGTACGCAAAAAGACTGGCCTCAGCATTTCAGCAAAACGTTCAAATTCTTCATCATCTTTCTTTTTAGTTGACTTGGGTGGAAAGGGCATAGCTTTTTGAACCCATGGTTCTCTTTCTTTACCGTGTTTCCTAGCAATAAAGTCTCTTTTATCATATCTTGTATTCTTGGGTTGTGGGTTATCAAGATCAACTGCAGGTTCTATCTCAACATCATTATCTGGTTCTTTTCCATTGTTTGGTTGAGTATTTTCATGAACATCAGCATTATCTTTTTCATTATCAGAAGGTGAGTGTTCATCACCAGACTGAGTTTCAACATCGGAGATAGAAATGTCATTATCATTATCAGGAGGTTTTTCTATTTCAAGTTCACTAGAGGCATGCAAAGTCCTATTATTTTTCTTTTCCTTTTCCTTTCCCTTTTTCTTTTTCTTTTTCTTTTAGAAGGACTAGGTGAAGTGGTGTTGTTCCTTTGTGAATCATGTTCAATTCTTTTTGGGTGTCCCTCAGGATAAAGTGGTTCCTGAGTCATTTTACCTCCTCTAGTTGCAACTCTAACAGCAAATGTATATTATTATTATTCATTTCATCTAGCAACTCTATTTGAGACTTAGCAACTTGTTCTAACTAGGTTTGAACCATAGAAGCATTTTTTCCAGCACCTTTAACATCAATTGAGATTCTAAATAACAAGTCACTTAAGCGAGCAATCATATCAGAATTATATTTTAATTGTTTCATAACATTTGCATTGAAGTGATCTTGCTTTCTAATGTAGTTTTCAAACTCATAAAGGCATTAGCTAGGGTGCATATTATGAGGATTGTCATTATCATTGAATTTCATTAGAGAATTTACCTCTACCACATTAGGCAGTGGTGGTGTATTGAGCCCATGTATTTCTTCAATAGGAGCAAAAAATTTGACATCCTCAGCTTTAATACCTTTTTCCTTCATAGATTTCTTTGCCTCTTGCATATCCTCAGGACTGAGATATAATATACCCCTCTTCTTTGGAGTGGGTTTAACTGGTGGTTCAGGAAGAGTCCAACCATTATAATTTTTGAATATGTTATTCAATAATTCTTCAGCTTGCCCAATAGTTCGTTCCCTGAAAACACAACCAGCACAACTATCTAGGAAATCCCTAGAAGCACCAGTTAGTCCATTATAGAAGATATCAAGTATTTCATTTTTCCTAAGAGGATGATCAGGCAAAGCATTACGTAACTGGCAAAGCCTCCCCCAAGCTTGTGGGAGACTCTCTTCACTACAAAAAAAGAGACATCCGTGACATTTTGGGCCGAACAAATTTTTTCTGTCATGCTTATGACACTTCTATGACGATCATTGTGACAAAACCCGGTATCATCATAGATGTGGTGGGATCCTACTTCTATGAGAAAAAATCATGACAAAAATGGGCTTTTTGTCCTGGGCGGGCCGGAGACGCAGCTGCATGACATTCTTTTGGCCATCCATGAAGGAAAAAACCGTGGTAGAAGGGAGGGCGAGGAAAATATCGGGGAGATCCCGGTTACAGTGGGTGGTCGGGGGCCGAGCGATGCGCGTTTCTCTTGTACACGTACGCGCGTGGGTGCGAGGCATTGGGCTCGAACTAAACCTGAGAGAGGCGTTCGCCTACTGAACCCGAGCGACTACACTGCATGCTACGCGTTATTGAACCCGAGCGATCGATCGATGGCTGTTAACTGAACCCGATCGAGCGATTCCTTCGCTACTACTGCTAACTGAAGCCAATCGAACCTGCTGCCTCTTGATGAATAGTGAGCATTGTTGGGGGGTGCATGAACAGTTCCCGGTGGGGGGTGTTTGAACAGGACCCCGTGGTAGTAGAGGCCGTTGCCGCTGGATGAACAGGATCCCGAACGAGCCAGTTGGGGGTGGATGAACAGGACCCCGTGGAGGGCTGGTTGAATAGTAGCTGCTGGAGGGCTGGATGAACAGTAGCCTATGGAGGGGTGGTTGAACAGGACCCCGTGGAGAGGGCAGGTTGAACAGTAGCCGGTGGAGGAGAGGTGGAGGCTGGATGAACAGGAGCCTGCGGATGAACAGTCGCAGGTGGAGGCTGGAGGAGGTCGATAGTGGATGAACAGTAGCCCGAGGAGGCTGGAGGAGGTCGACGGTGGAGATGAACAGTATCCTAAGGAGTCCCGTTTGGCAGTACGCCACTCCCCTCCCGATGAACAGGACCCCCGTTTCGACCATAGCGCTCCAACACAAGTCCGTTTCCTTCGTTTTGTGGTTCGCCACACCCCTCCCAATCAACAGGACCCCGTTTTGACCGTAGGAGGTCCAAGATAAGTCCGTTTCCTCCGTTTTGCGGTACGCCAGACCTCTCCCGATGAACAGGATCCCGTTTCGACCGTGGCCGGTCGAACACAAGGCTGTTTCCTTCGTTCTGCGGTACGCCACGCCTCGTTTCGATCGGTTGTTCCGTCCAAGCTAGTTGGCTCCCGATGAACACGACTACGACGCAGTTTCTCCGTTCCGACCCAGCCATGTACACGAGCCCTGGCCTTACGTATGTGCGAGTAGGCATTCGAGACCCCGCCCATATGTACGTACGTGGCCGTATTTACTTTCTTGCACCCTGGCCGTTGTACGCATGTGTACACGATATTAACGGGACTGCGTGACATGCTACGTGTGTGCCTCTACTACGACACGTGCGGCTCTCTACTACGACATGTGCCCTTCCTTACACGGCCACGGTTCATCGCTGCAGCCTGCAAACAGATCGATCGTATGTACGTACACGTTCGCGACCAGAATGACAATGCTACGTACGCTTCGACCAGGTGGGTCCCGACTGTTAGGCACTTCCTTACGTGCGAAGATGTAGCTGGTGGGTCCCAGCAGTCAGGGGGTGGATCATTTTTTTTGCCCGTAATATGGACGCACTTCCTTGCATGCGAAGATGTAGCTGGTGGGTCCCAACCGTCAGGGTGGAACGTTTTTTTTGTGAAATACGATGGCCCGTCCAGTGGGTCCCTGCTGTCAGGTGGAGGAATCATTATTTTGCGCGTAATAAGGAGGCACTTGCTCGCTGCGACCATGGACCCAGCTGTCAGCCTCTCCACGTAGAGTACTCTTTTGATGGAAGTCGTTCCTTGACCACATTGACCATGCCGCGCCGAGTGCACAAAGGCGGTGGACGACGGCGAGGCCTAGGAAGGGGACGACGCGGAGCCGGGGAAGACACGGCAGTGGATGCCCACGCGGAGAGGAGTACGAGGGTTCACTGGTTCGGCTTCAGTGTGAGGCTGCCGTTGCCGCAGGGCCTGGGCAACGTTGGGAGTAGCGGTGAGGCCACCGCGGCATCACAGCCGGCCATGGGAGGCAGGAGCATGAGGCACGACCGGCACTGGTTTGGGCGGCTAGAGCAAGAAGACCAGAGGTTGAAGAAGCACGACGGTCGTTGAATGGACATCGTACGGTCACTGCAACTAGAATCATTTATAATGACTAATTTGATAAAGCCCTTGGTATGCATCAACTTAGTAGGCCCACAGGTCAGCCTCCGAAATGGTGCGCCCCAGATGTCAGGGGGAGGAATCATTTTTTGGGCGGCTGAAGAAAGAATATCCGAGAATGAAGAAGAAGCACGACATCCGTTGGATGGACATCCAACGGCCACTGCTGCTAGAACCGTGTGTTAACTGTAAGTTGACAAAGCCTTGCATACGCGTCAACTTACTTTTTATTTTTTTACGGGACGCGTCAACTTAGTAGTCCCACAAGTGTGTGGCAGAGAACATATAGCCCATTTGCGATTTGTAAGAATGTACAGCCCATTTTTGAATTCTAATAGAATTTACTACAACCCATTTAAAAGTACAACCCATGTTCTATCTAGGACAACGATTAATAATTTCAACCAACCGCTCAAAACAAAATTCAATAAAATTTCCCACATTATGATGGGATCCGAAATATTTTTATCCCAAAATTTCTAGTCAGATTAAATATAATTTCAAAGAAAATTTATTACGTAAAAATCCAACAAAATATTGCGCGCTCAACAAGTAATGAAATTAAAATTTTCAAATTCCAAAATAATATATTTTTTAAACTAATTACGTGTTTGGTGCATTTTTTATAGTTACTGCCTAGTTTTTATAATTACATCCCATTTATTATTTCTTAAAGCCCATTTTCTTGTTAAGCCCAATGCATCCCTCCTAGGAAAGATTTGCAGCCCAGCGGGGCGGAGAATAACAAGTTGACCTGGATTGTGTACAACTGTCGGCCGAGTTGCATTGCTTATGTTGAAAAAAGGCTTGTGTAGTACAGTACAACCTTACATGGCTACTCAACCCACATTCAGCGACGCTGGAAAGGCCCAAACAAGGCTTCTGTACAACTTTTTGAAGTCACTGAGCTTAATTAATAACGTAAGAAAAAAAATTAGAGTACAGTGGATCCTAATTAAAAGCTGTCACGAGCGAAGAAATAATTCAACGGGTCCCACTTGTGCGTGTGTGTGTGTGTGTTTGTGTGTGTGTGAGAGAGAGAGAAAGAGAGAGAGACCCATCGGTCGATGCTCGTAAATACATCTTTCAGCCATATGCATTGATGATGCCCAGTAAAAACTTATATAGTTGACACAATCATATAGAACATCATAGCACACTGAACTTTCATAGAAAAATTTCACGCAGGCGGCACAATCAGGGTGGAAGAAGTGGATCGCTACGGGTAGGGCTATGACGGGGAAATATCTTGAATGATGTGCAAAGAAAACAGACAGAAAACACAATATATAAGTTCTGCTAGAACATTAAGTTGACGTACAACCATTTCTAAAAAGGTTTAGGCAAAAAAATAGAACAGGTCACAATCAAATGTACTGGCACATCAGTGCTTCACACCTATAGCTCGGATTTAACTAGTATCTGACAAGATTCAGTTGTTACCTCAAATTAGAGCACATCCAGGCAGCCAGCCCTACCTCTTCTCCCAAAGAAGCAGTGGCCTCTTTCGCGCAATGGAGTAGGTTCTGTGCCATCCATCATTCCGAACAACACGGGGAAAGTCTGACGTTGACTCCTGTAATGGATGTCGTCGACGGACCCGGGCACCAGCGGCGACGGCAGGACTTCGATTGATGGATTGACTACTTCTTTGACATGCACGAACACTCGATACAGGTGCATCCCTAACGTGGTCTGCGGCGGCCTTGGTGGCGATGAATAGTACAACCCCGGTTCCTGAACCGGTATCTCAACACCAATCACCTTCGTATGGTGGACGGCTTCTTCATCCATGCCATAACCGTCAGAGCCCAACTCTCTAGAGGAACAAACATACTTACGAGCTCACCTCCAAGGTCGTTGATAAGCTCATTCATGGACTCATTGTTCCAAGCACGTCGAGGCATGCCGTGGAAGGTAAGCTTTGTTAAAAACTCAAGCTCAGAGGGCACCGAGCCCCACACCTAGGTGCCACCGATCAAAGCTCACTAGCGCGCCATCACAGAACAAACGCCGGGAAGATTCGAACACACGACTGCAGTTGAAAGTTATCCAAAACCTGATGAAGAAATCAGCCGGTAGCAGACTAACTTCGACGAGCAAGTCACTTATTTGGATGTCGTGCGCAATGCCAAGAGCTTTGACAAGGTCGTGCGGCGAGACGGGAGGCCGGTCGCCGTTGATGGTTACCATCAGCACTTTGCCGGCAAACTAGTCGTCAAGCGCCGCCATGCCACTGTTGAGCGAGAGCATGCAGTGCCCGAAGGCAGAACGAATCTTAGGATCTCCGGCTCGGAGATCCGCGTTGACTGGCGGCATGATAGTGCGCTTGAGTACAGGGAGTACAGGAGGTGGATTTGGGGGAACTGGAGTAGGAATCGAGATTCTAGAGGTGGGGGAGGGGCGGGAGATTGGGGATGAAAAGGTAGCATGAATTTCTAAAATGCGCCAATATGCTCTCGGCGCGCAAGCGCACGAAAATACTAGTGGCGCCCACATGTCGGCGCGCAAGAGTTTGATACGTATCTATAATTTTTGATTGTTCCGTGCTATTATATTATCCGTTTTGGATGTTTAATGGGCTTTAATATACTCTTTTATATGATTTTTGGGTCTAAGCTATTAACCTAGAGCCCAGTGCCAATTTATGTTTTTTCCTTGTTTTTGAGTATCGTAGTAAAGGAAAACCAAACGGAGTCCAATTGACATGAAATTTGACAGAGATTATTTTTGGACCAGAAGAAGCCCACGGAGCATCGGAGATGGGCCAGAAGAGTCCCGAGGCACCCACGAGGGTGGGGGGCGCGCCCTACCCCCCTGGGGACGCCCCCCTACCTCGTGGACGCCTCGGAGACCCCCCTGACTTGTTCCTGACACCAACACCTCTTATATATACCCAAACTTCCAGAACATAACCTAGATCAGGAGTTCCGCCGCCACAAGCCTCTGTAGCCACCGAAAACCAATCTAGACCCGTTCCGGCACCCTGCCGGAGGGTGGAATCCCTCTCCGGTGGCCATCATCATCCCGAGGCTCTCCATGAGGAGGAGGGAGTAGTTCACCCTCGGGGCTGAGGGTATGTACCAGTAGCTATGTGTTTGATCTCTCTCTCTCTCTCGTGTTCTTGATTTGGCACGATCTTGATGTATCGCGAGCTTTGCTCTTATAGTTGGATCATATGAAGTTTCTCCCCCTCTACTCTCTTGTAATGGATTGAGTTTTCCCTTTGAAGTTATCTTATCGGATTCAGTCTTTAAGGATTTGAGAACACTTGATGTATGTCTTGCATGTGCTTATTTGTGGTGACAATGGGATATTCACGTGATCTACTTGATGTATGCTTTGGTGATCAACTTGCGGGTTCAGTGACCTTGTGAACTTATGCATAGGGGTTGGCACACGTTTTCGTCCTGACTCTCCGGTAGAAACTTTGGGGCACTCTTTGAAGTTCTTTGTGTTGGTTGAATAGATGAATCTGAGATTGTGTGATGCATATCATATAATCATACCCACGGATACTTGAGCTGACATTGGAGTATCTAGGTGACATTAGGGTTTTGGTTGATTTGTGTCTTAAGGTGTTATTCTAGTACGAACTCTATGATAGATCGAACGGAAAGAATAGCTTCGTGTTATTTTACTACGGACTCTTGAATAGATCGATCGGAAAGAATAACTTTGTGGTGGTTTCGTACCCTACAATAATATCTTCGTTTGTTCTCCGATATTAGTGACTTTGGAGTGACTCTTTGTTGCATGTTGAGGGATAGTTATATGATCCAGTTATGTTATTATTATTGAGAGAACTTGCACTAGTGAAAGTATGAACCTTAGGCCTTGTTTCCTAGCATTGCAATACCGTTTACGCTCACTTTTACCACTTGTTACCTTGCTTTTTATATTTTCAGATTACAAAACCTATATCTATCATCCATATTGCACTTGTATCACCATCTCTTCGCCGAACTAGTGCACCTATACAATTTACCATTGTTTTGGGTGTGTTGGGGACACAAGAGACTCTTTGTTATTTGGTTGCAGGGTTGTTTGAGAGAGACCATCTTCATCCTACGCCTCCCACGGATTGATAAACCTTAGGTCATCCACTTGAGGGAAATTTGCTACTGTCCTACAAACCTCTGCACTTGGAGGCCCAACAACGTCTACAAGAAGAAGGTTGCGTGGTAGACATCAAGCTCTTTTCTGGCGCCGTTGCCGGGGAGGTTAGTTTTGAAGGTATATCTTTAGATCTTGCAATCGAATCTTTTAGTTTCTTGTTTTATCACTAGTTTAGTTTATAAAAGAAAACTACAAAAAATGGAATTGAGGGTGCCTCATATGCTTCATCTTTTTAATATCTTTCATGAGAATAAGGATTCCGATAATTGTGCTCAATTGCTAGAGGAAGAATGCATTAGAATTTTTGGCACTAAATCTTTGAATGATGAGCATGATTGCAATGTTGTTAGTATGAACTCTTTGAATATCCATAGTACTAATGATGATTGCACTAGTCATGATGAAAATGTCTCTTATAAGCATGTCAACTTTTGTGGAGTACATAGAGTTTGCAAGTACACACCAAATAGGGAAGATAGATTTTGGAAGAGGCATAAGTATTTAGAAACTAAATGGTTGCAAGAAAGGCTAGATGTTTGTGCTGAAAATTTAAATTTTCTTAGCCGTCCTTGTGAACTTTGCAATGAATGTGGTCATTTAAATATCCAATGCAAATTGTTTCATGCTTGAATCGTGTCCAAAAATTGTGATGACTTGATTTCCCTTGCACATCATAATGAACTTAGTTTGCTTTTGGATTATGAAGAAATAAAACGTATGACTAAGGATATTCCAGAATTTACCCTTGAGACAGTTCTTGATTTTGATCTAGAGTAAATTTATATGTATTGTGCGGTGAATTGCATTGAAAATCCTTATATTTCCAATTACATAAAGACAAGAAAACAAATAGAATATGAAGAGAATACTAATTAAAGGGAAGAGACTTCCCAATATCCTCCTATTATTTCTTATGATGAATCAGGTAACGAGGAGGAGCCTTCTCTTCAACCAATATCATTAATAAGGAGCTCCAAAAGGAGGATTAACCCCACACATAATGTGGAGAAGAAAAAGAAAAGACGGATAAGCAAAGGTAAAAAGGTATCCCTCCCAAATGATGTTGCTCCTATTACTCATTGTGATGATGATAATTGCTATACTATTGGTGCTATCCATACTATTAATGATGAGAGTGATTATGCTTATGATATGAAAAGGCCCAAGCTTGGGGATTCTTTGTTTGATGAGAATGACATGTTTGAGAATATATTTGCTGCAATTAATGTTTGTCCCAAGCTTGGGGATGCTATGTTTAATGAAGATGATATTTTTAGCCTCCCAAGTTTTGATGAGAAAATTTATTATGATGATAGCATGCCTCCTATTTATGATGATTATTGTGATGACACTTATGCTATAAAAAGTAGTGATGATTATATTTATAAAACTTGTCATGATTATGATTATGATTACCCTTTTTCTGAACATTACTCTTTTAATGTGGAAACAATTTATAGTATTCGAGTTTCTTATGAAACTCCCACTATTCCGAATGAGAAGAATTTTGCATATGTGGAGAGTAGTAAATTTTCTATGCTTGTATGTCATGAAAAGAATGCTTTATGTGATGGTTATATTGTTGAATTCATTCATGATGCTACTGAAAATTATTATGAGGGAGGAACATATGCTTGTAGGAATTGCAACAATATCAAGTTTCCTCTCTATGTGCTTAAAGTTTTGAAGTTATGCTTGTTTTGCCTTCCTATGCTAGTGTTCCCATAAGTTGTTTGCTCACAAAATCCCTATGCATAGGAAGTGGGTTAGACTTAAATGTGCTAGTCATATTCTTCAAGATGCTCTCTTTATGTTTCAACTCTTATCTTTTATGTGAGCATCATTGAAATCATCACGCGTAGCTAAAAGGCATTAAAGAAAAGCACTTGCTGGAGACAACCCAATATTTACCCCTACTGTTCTTGTGTGTTCACATGATTATGCTACTGTACTAATCATGTTTTATAGATTTTGTTTCAATAAAGTGCCAAGTAAGACCTTTGGGAAGACATGGGTGAAGTCTTTATGATCTTGCTGTAAAAAACAGAAACTTTAGCGCTCACGAGATTAGCTGCCATGTTTTACTGGAGAGTGATTTTAGGTTCATGTTTTTTCCAGATTATTAATAGAAAAATTCCTCAGGTCCACAATTTTTTTCAGAAATTTTGGAGTTCCAGAAGTATACGTTTGATACAGATTACTACAGACTGTTCTGTTTTTGACAGATTCTGTTTTCATTGTGTTGTTTGCTTATTTTGATAAATTTATGAGTAGTATCGGAGGATATGAAACATAGAGAAGTTGGAATACAGTATATATTACACCAATATGAATTTAGAATGAGTTCACAACAGTACCAAGAGTGGTGATTTATTTTCTTATACTAACGGAGCTTACGAGTTTTCTGTTGAGTTTTGTGTTGTGAAGTTTCATGTTTTGGGTAAAGATTCGATGGACTATGGAATAAGGAGTGGCAAGAGCCTAAGCTTGGGGATGCCCAAGGCACCCCAAGGTAATATTCAAGGACAACCAAAAGCCTAAGCTTGGGGATGCCCCGGATGGCATCCCCTCTTTCGTCTTCGTTCATCGGTAACTCTACTTGGAACTATATTTTTATTCAATACATGATATGTGTTTTGCTTGGAGCGTCATTTTTTTTGCTTGCTGCTGGAATAATATCCCAAGATCTGAAATTCTTAAATGTTAGAGAATCTTCACATAGTTACATAATTACTCAACTACTCATTGATCTTTACTTATATCTTTCGGAGTAGTTTGTCGTTTGCTCTAATGCTTCACTTATATCTTTTTAGAGCATGGCGGTGGTTTTATTTTGAAGAAATTATTGATCTCTCATGCTTCACTTATATTATTTTGAGAGTCCTTTAGAACAGCATGGTAGTTTGCTTTGGTTATGAATTTAATCCTAATATGACGGACATCCAAGAGGGATATAATAAAAACTTTAATATAGAGTGCATTGAATACTATGAGAAGTTTGATACTTGATAATTGTTTTGAGATATGAAGATGGTAATGTTAGAGTCGTGCTAGTTGAGTAATTATGAATTTGAGAAATACTTGTGTTGAGGTTTGCATGTCCCGTAGCATGCACGTATGGTAACCGTTGTGTGACAAATTTGAAGCATGAGTTATTTCTTTGATTGTCTTCCTTTGTGTGGAGGTCGGGATCGCGCGATGGTTAACTCCTACCAACCCTTCCCCTAGGGGCATGCGTGTAGTACTTTGTTTTGATGATTTGTAGATTTTTGCAATAAGTATGTGAGTTCTTTATGACTAATGTTGAGTTCATGGATTATACGCACTCTCACCCTTCCATCATTGCTAGCCTCTTCGGTACCGTGCATTGCCCTTTCTTACCTCGAGAAGTTGGTGCAAACTTCGCCAATGCATCCAAACCCAGTGATACGATATGCTCTATCACACATAAACCTCCTTATATCTTCCTCAAAACAGCCACCATACCTACCTATTATGGCATTTCCATAGCCATTCCGAGATATATTGCCATGCAACTTTCCACCCTTTCATTTATTATGACACGCTTCATCATTGTCATATTGCCTTGCATGATCATGTAGTTGACATCGTATTTGTGGCAAAGCCACCATGCATAATTTTTCATACATGTCACTCTTGATTCATTGCCCTTCCCGGTACACCGCCGGAGGCATTCATATAGAGTCATACTTTGTTCTAGTACCGAGATGTAATCTTTGAGTTGTAAATAAATAGAAGTGTGATGATCATCATTAATAGAGCATTGTCCCCAAAAAAGGCCAAATGAAAAAAAGGGGCCAAATAAAAAAAAGAAAAATATAAAAAATAAAAAAAATTAAAGGGACAATGCTACTATCCTTTTTTTCCACACTTGTGCTTCAAAGTAGCACCGTGATCTTCATGATAGAGAGTCTCCTATATTGTCACTTTCATATACTAGTGGGAATTTTTCATTATAGAACTTGGCTTGTATATTCCAACAATGGGCTTCCTCAAATGCCCTAGGTCTTCATGAGCAAGCAAGTTGGGTGCACACCCACTTAGTTTCTTTTGTTGAGCTTTCATACATTTATAGCTCTAGTGCATCCGCTGCATGGCAATCCCTACTCCTCGCATTGACATCAATTGATGGGCATCTCCATAGCCCGTTGATTAGCCGCGTCAATGTGAGACTTTCTCCTTTTTTGTCTTCTCCACACAACCCCCATTATCATATTCTATTCCACCCATAGTGCTATGTCCATGGCTCACGCTCATGTATTGCGTGAAAGTTGAAAAAGTTTGAAAAGGCTAAAGTATGAAACAATTGCTTGGCTGAAACCGAGGTTGTGCATGATTTGGATATTTTGTGTGACGAAAATGGAGCATAGCCAAACTATATGATTTTGTAGGGATGAACATTCTTTGGCCATGTTATTTTGAGAAGACATAATTAATTTGTTAGTATGCTTGAAGTATTATTATTCTTATGTCAATATTAAACTTTCGTCTTGAATCTTTCGGATCTGAACATTCATGCCAGAATAAAGAAGATTACATTGATAAGTATGTTAGGTAGCATTCCACATCAAAAAATCTGTTTTTATCATTTACCTAATCAAGGACGAGCAGGAATTAAGCTTGGGGATGCTTGATACGTCTCCAACGTATCTATAATTTTTGATTGTTCCATGCTATTATATTATCTGTTTTGGATGTTTAATGGGCTTTAATATACTCTTTTATATGATTTCTGGGACTAACCTATTAACCTAGAGCCCAGTGGCAGTTTATGTTTTTTTCCTTGTTTTTGAGTATCGCAGGAAAGGAAAACCAAACGGCGTCCAATTGACCTGAAATTTAACAGAGATTAATTTTGGACCAGAAGAAGCCCACGGAGCATCGGAGATGGGCCAGAAGAGTCCCGAGGCACCCGCGAGGGTGGGGGCGCGCCCTACCCCTGGGCGCGCCCCCTACCTCGTGGCCGCCTCGGAGACCCCCTGACTTGTTCCCGATGCCAACACCTCATAAATATACCCAAACTTCCAGAACATAACCTAGATCGGGAGTTCCGCCGCCGCAAGCCTCTGTAGCCACCAAAACCAATCTAGACCCGTTTCGGCACCCTGCCGGAGGGGGCAGTCCCTCTCTGGTGGCCATCATCATCATCCCGGCGCTCTCCATGACGAGGAGGGAGTAGTTCGCCCTCGAGGCTGAGGGTATGTACTAGTAGCTATGTGTTTGATCTCTCTCTCTCTCTCTCTCTCGTGTTATTGATTTGTCACAATCTTGATGTATCACGAGCTTTGCTATTATAGTTGGATCACATGATGTTTCTCCCCCTCTACTCTCTTGTAATGGATTGAGTTTTCCCTTTGAAGTTATCTTATCTGATTGAGTCTTTATGGATTTGAGAACACTTGATGTATGTCTTGCATGTGCTTATCTGTGGTGACAATGGGATATTCACGTGATCTACTTGATGTATGTTTTGGTGATCAACTTGTGGGTTCAGTGACCTTGTGAACTTATGCATAGGGGTTGGCACACGTTTTCGTCTTGACTCTCTGGTAGAAACTTTGGGGCACTCTTTGAAGTTCTTTGTGTTGGTTGAATAGATGAATCTGAGATTGTGTGATGCATATCGTATAATCATACCCACGGATACTTGAGGTAACATTGGAATATCTAGGTGACATTAGGGTTTTCGATGATTTGTGTCTTAAGGTGTTATTCTAGTACGAACTCTATAATACATCGAATGAAAAGAATAGCTTCGTGTTATTTTACTACAGACTCTTGAATAGATCGATTAGAAAGAATAACTTTGAGGTGGTTTCGTACCCTACAATAATCTCTTTGTTTGTTCTCTACTATTAGTGACTTTGGAGTGACTCTTTGTTGCATGTTGAGGGATAGTTATATGATCCAGTTATGTTATTATTGTTGAGAGAACTTGCACTAGTGAAAGTATGAACCTTAGGCCTTGTTTCCTAGCATTGCAATACCGTTTACGCTCACTTTTACCACTTGTTACCTTGATGTTTTTATATTTTCATATTAGAAAAACCTATATCTTTCATCCATATTGCACTTGTATCACCATCTGTTCGCCGAACTAGTGCACCTATACAATTTACCATTGTATTGGGTGTGTTGGGGACACAAGAGACTCTATGTTACTTGGTTCAGGGTTGTTTGAGAGACACCATCTTCATCCTACGCCTCCCACGGATTGATAAACCTTAGGTCATCCACTTGAGGGAAATTTGCTACTGTCCTACAAACCTCTCCACTTGGAGGCCCAACAACGTCTACAAGAAGAAGGTTGCGTAGTAGACATCAGAGTCCCAATTCTTTCTTTTTTCGAGAGCCCGACCTTTTTTTTAGGATATTTTGAGAGCCCGGCCTGAGAGTCATAACTGACCTGTTTGGCATTGCGTTACTACTCGGCCCATATTCAACGACACCTCACTGGCGCAAACAAGTGTACACCATCAAAAAGACACTGAGCTCAAATTATCTATCTATATCTATCTACACTCTTGTAAAAAACAGAGTTGGTGATGATGGTGTGCCTGCCATCCTGCAATATAGGTCGTCCGATTTATATCTGATGGAAGGAAACTATGGCAATTTTGCAAAAAGGTACCCACACACCTCTCCACATTTGCAAATAAGGCCTTCCCTCGTTCATCCTTTTCTCTCACAAGATAAACTAGTCATACAAATGCATCTTGATGTTACGTGCAACGCACGGGCATCTTGCTAGTACTTTTATAAAAAGCCGAGTTGGTGATGATGGTGTGCCTACCATCCTGCAATATAGGCCGTCTAATCTATATCTAACGGATAGGAAGGAAACTATGACAATTTACCCTCACTCCACTCCATGTTTGCAGATAAGGCCTTCCCTCGTTCATCCTTTTCTCCCACAAGATCTTGATGTTCCATGCAACGCACGGGCATCTTGCTAGTAACTTGAAAAAAGAAGATATACTCTGAACACTAGAGAATGGTGATGCCCTCATTTAGCCCACCAGTAGTTCGAGACAATAAACAGTTCGAAACAACGATATATAAAACATTCAAACACTGACTAGTGACTACTACTGACATAAACAACAAGACATGATAGTTCATAAGAAGTCTTGCTACACCACCAAAACGCACCCATCTGCAGCGCTCAGACTCTCGTGATCCAGACGAGAATGACATTCTAAATAGAGGCAAGTATTACATAGTAAGATTGGCATAGACGAGGATGACCAAATGACAAGGATATGCATAACAAAAGACAGAACTACCCATCCAGAACAAGCAGCAAAGACAGCAAGTCATTCGAAGAGGGATGATCCAACACCATCATAATTTGCAGCCCCACTTCAGCCACCAGTGATCCGGAGACACCAGTACTCCACCCTTTCAACGCAACGGCCCAATTACCTATCAACCTGAATGCTTGAACCACATCACTGCCTGACTCGACACATCCAAGGATCAAAGTTAATCCAGATGCCTTTGTCATTCTCACCTTCTTTTGGCTGCAGGTTGTATCATTGACAATCAGGGGAGTTTGCTCCCGAACCCCTAGGGCTCGCCGTGTAGACACAGTTTTCCATAGCAAACAGAGCCTCTTTGCCATCAAGGTCCTTGCCAACGGTAATCTCCCGGTTAATCAGATAATTGAGTCCGAGAAACAGAGAGTGTGAACCAAGGCTATTTACCCGCCTCCAACTCAAAAATCCTAAGGGCCCCAGCAAGCTGGTATCCTGCTCATAGACGTAACAACCACTGTCCAGATACTCACGTATTTCACGGTGCTTGTATACAGTGGGGTTTTTGCAATATAACTTTTCCGGCTCATGTGTCCAAATGATCATCAGCCTTTTTCCGTCGTCTGATCAAGCGAGGAACCAGTTGTGCTTCCCTGTTTTTGGCAAAGGTGGTGTGATTACAAAGGGCAGTAACTGTAGGGACACTGCATCATATTAGAAAGGACAGGCATTGTTAATGTAAGATCAGCATTGTTCAGAGTATGAGTAGGATAATGCAAGAAACAACATTGATATGTCCCTGTTGGAACTGGGAGGAAAATACAGGGAAATGTATATTGGGTTCGAAAATATAGAAGTGCCATGCATGGTTAACTCATGTTATCTCACAATCGATTTTTCACAGGAAACTATCATGTCATGCATGTTATGTAATCATGTTCTTTCCTCACAAACAAATTCTTTAAGGAAACTAACAGACCATGCATTGTTATATACTCATGTTCTGTGGGCAAAATTTTTGTGAGCATATTATTCTAGCCATTGATTGCTGAACGGCGAACATAGGTATCTACACATGGTAAGCATTACAAGATTTCACTACTTCCAAATATAGAGTTCTCCATATGCACATTTACTTCCCTAATGCATGGTTAGATGAAACCAACAGTGTGATGCATGTTTCTACATCATGAAAATGAGGAAACTAACATGGCCATTGATACACACTCATATTTAGTAGTATATAGATTACTATAAAATAAGGAGAATATCAATATCTTCCTAACCGTTTAATTATTCAGGGGTACAAATTGGTTGTAATGACATGGTCACAATCGCATGAATTAACTCATTCCAAATATAGCCGATTTACGACATCTCTAATAATTACCATAGTTCTACACAAATTCTGCTCAAACAGGGATATGCCAATCATCACAAAAAGTTCAAACTGTGTCATGGCGTCATCATTAACATCAGTCGGAAACAACTTACACGCGCCGTCCCAGCAATACGTGGTGCCATCTGCTTTGTCGATCGCGTAGATGATGCCATTGTGTTCAACAGCATCACAGAAGTGTGTATCAGCTTTGACGATGATCCACTGCGAGCTGAGTTGTCTCCAGTTAAAGAAGGCACCGGCGTAAAGATAGGCGAGTCCGCGGTCGAACAAGGCAATTAGCTTGAAGTCTGCGTAATCCGCATGTCATGTGGGCACTTGGTAGATTACAATCTTCTGCAAAACAAGGTCTGTCCAACTGACGTGATAATCTAGATGACTTGGACCGCGATGGTAAAACTCTATATAATCCAACGAAGGAAGGATAATCTCATGGGAGGTCTGGAAGTTCACGAGCACCAACTTTTTCCCATCATCTCTGACGGCAGCCATCCAGTGGGAGATCATGCCGACCCAGTACGTACCTGCCAAGAAGTTTAGGGCGATGGTGATCGGATCGAAGTCGAGGGAAATGTTGTACGGTGACCCACTACATACCTGCAAAGAAGTTTCAGTTAATGGAGATCGGATTGAAGTCGAGGGGCATCATGTACGCCTCCGTATCATGGTGAGAAAATCTCGCAAGACCAGATAGCAACAAGCAGGGGTGTCTTGAAAAGCTTAGGCCTCACTTCGACGATGGTCGTGTGCATGTCCCCAGCCGTAGGGCGCTCAACATATCCATACATGAACAACAGAGGTCGAGGATGTCACTGGGGAGATTGCTCCAATCGCGGCTCATATGGATGTTGCGCGGTTCGTGTTCGGCCATGGTGGAGTTTGGAAGGTGGGGTTTTTTGGGTGGTTGATTTACGGGGGAGAAGGCTCTCGGTGCTGGAGCGGCTAGTGAAGGAATAGTGGTACTAGGGGAGGCGAGCGAGGCGAGGGTACGCGGGGGCATAGTGAGATGATGAAGAGTGACCTTAGGATCTCCGGCGAGACGAAGATGGAGATGGAGTGGTGCTAGGGGAGAGGGAGACGAGGCGATGCATGCTATACAGTGGCGGTGACAGTGACTGCACAGAGCACAAGGTGAGGCTGACTTTGGTAACCCTAACACTCCGCCTAGACTGGTGTCACCTCGGGCGCAAGGTCTTGTCAGTTCACCGTGAGGATCGATGAATAATATTTTGACCATCAAGTGTACCACACTTGTACTACTACTACTACTACTACTACTACTACTACTACAACAACTACTACTACTACTACTACTACTAGTAGTAGTAGTAGGAGTAGTAGAAACATGAGTAGTACTACCTCCGTCTCGGTGAATAAGTCATTCGCGTAGTTTTAGGTCGACGATTTAACTCTCTAAATATGTATTATATGTGATAAAAAATACATATTTAGAAACTACATCCGTGTAGAAATCTAGTGATATACTTTTCATGACATATAACACATATTTAATTGCTCAAATCGATGACCTAGAACTACACGAGTGACTTATTCACCTAGACGGAGGTAGTACTGTATAGCGGAAATAGGTCTCCCATGCTAGCATGCCTCTGGGTTCACTTCATCCTCCAGGTATCATCCATATTGCGAGCAGAACCACATTCTCGTGCATGTGGAAGCGCGAAGAAGGCCTTTTCTTTTTTGAGGATAACCGCATATTCCTTAACTAGAGAATGTTGTGTCTCCCCCGCACGTGCCAATATCTATCCGAACCAGCTATGACACATTTTTTTATCCGTTTGCATAGGTCCCACCTATCAGGAGGGGTGCAGAAATAAAAAGGAATCATAAAATGTCTCGCCACGGTGATTCGAAAGAGTGACCTCAACTAGCCAGTGGCACATGTAGCGCTAGAAGGATGGGCATGTACAGGGACAGGTACCACTCCTCAGTCTACCCGCATAGCCTTTTCGTTTAGTCTACCTAGCCGTCTAATCAACTGCCTGCAGGCCACTTCTCCCATTTACTTCTCCATCGGGAACCGATTTTTCTCGGCTTCTTCACTACTCCTTCATCTTCATTTGCATCCAAACCACACTGCATTCACATTGTTTTAACCTCTTCACATCCTCTTGGAGTAATTCCGAATCCCCTTTAAATAATCATTTTCTTTAGTTAGACTAGCCATCTAATCCTAATTCTCCAAACCATCGCCCCCGGTCCAGCGGTTCCAAATGGCGAAAGAGATCCAGATGCAGGTTTTTAGCGACCATCACGTTTCATCCACTACCACTCGTGATTCCCATGACGCCGCTCCAACCCACGGCACCACATCCCCCGACATGCGACTCACCCCTCTCGGCCGCACCGCCCCTCTGCCTTTGTGTGCTTGACATGTGGGCCACCTGAAATGCGGCGAGCATAAAGTTTCTACCATAACCACACGCGATTCCCACGACGCCGCTCGAACCCATGACACCATACGTCCCCCGACCTGCGGGTCACCCCTCTCGGCCCCACTGCCCCTCTGCCTTCGGGAGCATTACATGTGGACCAGCCACCTATCGGGTCCGCACGTTATTGACTCAAAGGTAGGTGTAGTAACGCGCTGAAGCTCAGTCCCGAGTGCCCCAAGAGGGAAATGTAAATCCTGCGCGAACTCGTGCCAAACTTGAGATTTGCTTTTTTACTATACATGCACGCAACGACTTAATGGACATTGTAATCTCAACATCTGATGGGGAGCTCTAAATTTGAATTTGAAACTTATCAAACGAAAAATTCAAAACAAATAAACTAGGAGAGAGGGAGTATACCGTAGGATGTGTCCCATACGAAACAAGTCCCCTTGTTTGTCACCGCGAAGATGCGGTTAGAAAGGAGCAAAGCGTCTTCGTACTCGTACGGCAACAAATCGGCCGCATACAGCATGGTCCACCTTTGACCACCATGTGCAAGGTTCGTGCTATCCTCTTCAATCTCACCATGGTTCCATCGTACCAAGTCAGGCGGTGGCCCATTGCATGGCTGATCCCAATGTGGGACAAAGGTTCTACGGGAATGGTGTCACCATTGTAAATGTTGTGCAAATTGATGTTGGTACCCTCCCGTACACATGCAAGCCAATCTCCACTCGCACCGAGCCTAACCTGTGAAACAGTGGGCAGGGGGAGAATTAGGAGATGGACATGGAAGTAGTCTTTAGAATGCATTTACTACGTGATCAAACTCAACTTACCTGCTCATCGGACAAAATCCGAGTGCCCCTCAACGTCGGCATCTCAAGGGGCGTCAACTTGCAACTACGACCACGCCGCGCTGGAGAGACCCCCAAGGAAACATCCTCGTGCGTTGCACGGAACATCAAGATGCATTTGTATGAGTAGTTTATCTTGTGAGAGAAAAGGATGAACGAGGGAAGGCCTTATTTGCAAATGTGGAGAGGGGTGTAGGTATATTTTTGCAAAAATGCCATAGTTTTCTTCCTATCCGTGAGATATAAATCGGACATCCTATATTGCAGGATGGTAGGCACACGGTAGCGCTTGTCACTGAAGAGCGCTGCTAATATCCATCTAGCAGTAGCGCTTTTTTAATAAAAAATGCTACTACTATAGTTGCCAATGGTTTGCATGGCAGTGTAGGTATACTAGTAGCGCTCTTAATTAAAAAGCGCTACTGCTTTTGTACATAGCAATAGCGTTGTCCTCTGTGGAGCGCTACTGCTAAATAGGAGTAGCGGTTGTTTCTAAAGAGCGCTACTACTACGCTCACCTTATCCACCCTGCGTGCGTCCCTCACTCTCCTCACACACTCACTCGCCGCACGTCGCCCGCCGTCGCCCGCCATCGCCGCCGACTCCCCCAAGGTATTTGCCTCCCTTCCTCCCTCCTCCTCTCGCCGCCCTCCCCTCCCTCCCTCCTCCTCCTCTCGCGCCGCCCTCCTCTCTCCTCCCTCTCCGCCGGCGGCCCCCTCCGATCCTCCTCCTCCCTCTCCTGCTCTCTCCTCCTCCTCCCTCCTCCTTCCCCTCCTCCTCCTCCTTCCTCCTCCTCCTAGCCTCCTCCCACCTCCTCCTCCTCATTCCTCCTCCTCCTGGCCTCCTCCCAACCTCCTCCTCCCCCTTTCTGTAAATAGGTTTTAGTTTTTGTTAAATGTAGGTTTTTGTTTTCAGTAAATGTAGGTTTTTTGTAAATGTAGAATATGTAGGAAATATCGAGTGGCCTAGGTTTTCTAGAAAAATAACTAAATGACATTTCGGGTTGACTTTAAGTCTGTCGAGGCTCCATCACCGAAGGTCGAAAATCAGTGAGGGAGTGTATCCACCATATATGAGAGAGGACGAAGAAGCCCGACTGTTGTCGTGGGGGTCATTTCTCCTTCTTCTCCGGGTGCTAGACCTTTGTTATGCACTAGGGGAAGGAGGAGTAACGACCATCACCGATGGTCGCAAATATCAGGGAGGAATCAGTGAGTGAGAGACCCCACCACATATGAGGGGACGAAAAATCCTGACTGTTGTCGCGGGGGTCACTTCTCATTCGTTCCCGTGTGCTAGACATTTTGGTGTAATGCACTCGGGGACGAAAGGAGGAGTGATCATCACCAACGGTCGAATGTATGCACCACGCGAGCTGAGAGTATTCAAGAAAAAGACTCGGCAGACCGATAGTCAACCCGTGTTGAATAATAATGATCTAATTTAGTTTTTGTAGTACATATATTGAATTGTACAAGTTTAATCTTTGAATTATGAACCTAGGAAATGTCGTTATCGGACGACGAAAGTCTCCCGGGGGAGTGCGACTGGTGCAACGACGACCGGGGTCAGTGCGACAGGCCTCACCTAGACGACTGTTGGTGCTTCAGCATTAAGCTCTAGGAGACCTTCGATGTTGAAACGATACACAATGACGACAAGTGTTTTTTCGTAATTAAGCATGACTTCAACTATTTCAACGTGTAATTTTCATCTTTTACAATTCGAGTAGCTTATCCCATGCCATGCAAGACGCTATGTCTTGGAGAGGATGGATTTTGAAGACCATGAAAATTTTGAAACAAAGAAAATTCACCTAAGGACCCATCATGGTATGGATTTTGAAGTAAATCTGTACAATTCTGAGAGTGTAACCCATTTTGGTTGCACAAATTGGGAAGCACTTTGCAAGATGTATGGTTTTTATGAGGGCATGCTTGTCACCATGGATCTTGGTGATTCTGACATCGACCAATACAATATGGACATTTGGGTCCTTGTTGATACGCTTCCAATTCTACCGCTATGTGAGTTTCTCAAACATAGTTATTAACTAATTTATATTGTTTATTTCAAAATAGTTGACAACTTATTTCCATTGACGGCTTATTTTCATTCTTCAAACAATGTGCGGAAGATGGTAGACAGGACCTACTACACCGATGGCTCTGAGTTAACTTATCAGGAGAAAAATCATCTGGTCGCATTTTGTACTGATCTTAAGAATTACAATAACTATTATAAAACTCCTCCACATTATGGTCAATACGTGCCACTAGTGCACGTGGAACTATGGTAACATCCATGGAGATGCCATGGTAAGATTTTTACTATTCCGACATCCGTGCATCCTTTTCATAAATTCTTTTAGAACTTAACTACATTGCTAACTATGAAGGTATTACTATGTTTTTTAACAGAAAATCCCGAAGGATTGTGTGCCTCATCTGATGTATCAGAATGGTCGCCTTGATGTTTTGAACATACAGCCATGTCATCCTACGAATCACACCTGTCCATATCGGATTTCTAAATTCAGTGAAGATATGAAAATCATAGAATGGAAAAAATGTATGGACAGTCGTAAGGAGGTACTTGGAAGCAACATTGTGCGACAGGCAAGAACTGGAGACAGGATAATCTCCATTCTCCATAATGGAGAGTCAGGGGCTATCTTGTTTTATGCTATTTTACCTAACAGAAGGTAGTAGGTCCTAGTTAATAATACTCATGATCATGTGCTAAGAACAACTAAGTAGGATTGGTTAGATGACCATGATGATGATGTGGTATCGAGTAGAAGTTGTATGATCGATGATGATGAATATGACTTGGTATTATGATACCAATGACGAGTTATTCATTATTATGATCGATGATGCATGATGCTAAGTTGTTATATGAGCATGATGAGTTATTTTATATATTAAGTAGGTGAAATGAACATGGATTAGATTCAAGTGGAGGCAACATGTGGTGCACATCGAAAGTACTACTAATCCAAACTAGATCAAGTTTGGATTAGAGTAGTACTTTCGACATGCACCACATGTTGCCTCCACTTGAATCTACTCCACGTTCATTTCACCCACTGTTATATATAATAACTAGTCATGGTCATAAAATCAATTGACGAAAGTACTGTATACAAAACCACAACGAAAATAAGCTGTATTTTTAAAAATACAGGAAAAGTTAGCAGCAGCGCTTTTCGGAAGAAACGCTACTGCTACTTACTACTAGCAGTAGCGCTTTCCCAAAGAAAGCGCTACTACTAACTAGGTATAGCAGTACCGCTGGCATTCCAGCGCTACTGCTAAAAGTTAGTTGTAGCGCCTTAGTGTTAGCGCTGTACAAGCGCTACTGCTAGCTACAAAACAAGCGCTACTACTAGGGTTTTCCCTAGTAGTGATAGCAAGATGCCCGTGCGTTGCACGGAACATCAAGATCTTGTGGGAGAAAAGGATGAACGAGGGTAGGCCTTATCTGCAAATGTGGAGAGGAGTGCGGGAAAATTGTCACAGTTTCCTTCCTATCCGTTAGATATAGATCGGATGGCCCATATTGCAGGATGACAGGCACACCATCATCACCAACTCTGCTTCTTATAAGAGTAGATAGATATAAGAGGGTAGTAGACTAGCAAGATGCCCGTGCGTTGTACGTGTTGGAAACGTAGTAATTTCAAAAAAATTCCCATGCACACGCAAGATCATGGTGATGCATAGCAACGATAGGGGAGAGTGTTGTCCACGTACCCTCGTAGACCGACAGCGGAAGCATTATCACAACGCGGTTGATGTAGTCGTACGTCTTCACGATCCGACCGATCAAGTACCGAACGTACGGCACCTCCAAGTTCTACACACGTTCAGCTCGATGACGTCCCTCGAACTCCGATCCAGCCAAGTGTTGAGGGAAAGTTTTGTCAGCACGACGGCGTGGTGACGATGATGATGTTCCACCGACGCAGGGCTTCGCCTAAGCTCCGCGACGGTATTATCGAGGTGTAATATGGTGGGGGGGGGGGCACCGCACACGGCTAAAATATCGAATATCAAGTGTGTAGAGAGGTGCCCCCCTGCCCCCGTATATAAAGGAGAAAGGGGGAGGCCGGCTGCCCTTGGCACACCAAAGAGAGGGGGGGAGTCCTCCTCCTAGTAGGAGTAGGACTCCCCTTTCCTAGTCCTACTAGGAAAAGAAGGGGGGAAGGAAAGAGAGGGAGAGGGAGAGGGAAAGGGGGCTGCGCCCCCCTCTCCTAGTCCAACTAGGACTCCTCCTGGGAGGGGGCGCGCCACCTCCTGGCTGCTGCCCTCTCTCTCCCCTCGAGGCCCACTAAGGCCCAATACTTCCCCGGGGGGTTCCGGTAACCCTCCGGCACTCCGGTTTAATCCGAAACTTCTCCGGAACACTTCCGGTGTCCGAATATAGTCGTCCAATATATCAATCTTTATGTCTCGACCATTTCGAGACTCCTCGTCATGTCCGTGATCACATCCGGGACTCCGAACAACCTTCGGTACATCAAAACATATAAACTCATAATATAACTGTCATCGTAACTTTAAGCGTGCGGACCCTTTGGGTTCGAGAACTACGTAGACATGACCGAGACACCTCTCCGGTCAATAACCAATAGAGGGACCTGGATGCCCATATTGGCTCCCACATATTCTACGAAGATCTTTATCGGTCAGACCACATAACAACATACGTTGTTCCCTTTGTCATCGGTATGTTACTTGCCCGAGATTCGATCGTCGGTATCTCGATACCTAGTTCAATCTCATTACCGGCAAGTCTCTTTACTCGTTCCATAATACATCATACCGCAACTAACTCATTAGTCACAATGCTTGCAAGGCTTATAGTGATGTGCATTACCGAGTGGTCCCAGAGATACCTCTCCGACAATCGGAGTGACAAATCCTAATCTCGAAATACGCTAACCCAAAAAGTACCTTTGGAGACACCTGTAGAGCACCTTTATAATCACCCAGTTACGTTGTGACGTTTGGTAGCACACAAAGTGTTCCTCCGGTAAACGGGAGTTGCATAATCTCATAGCCATAGGAACATGTATAAGTCATGAAGAAAGCAATAGCAACATACTAAACGATCGGGTGCTAAGCTAACGGAATGGGTCAAGTCAATCACGTCATTCTCCTAATGAGGTGATCCCGTTAATCAAATGACAACTCATGTCTATCGCTAGGAAACATAACCATCTTTGATTAACGAGCTAGTCAAGTAGAGGCATACTAGTGACACTCTGCTTGTCTATGTATTCACACATGTATTATGTTTCCGGTTAATACAATTCTAGCATGAATAATAAACAATTATCATGATATATGGAAATATATAATACTTTATTATTGCCTCTAGGGCATATTTCCTTCAGTCTCCCACTTGCACTAGAGTCAATAATCTAGATTACATAGTAATGATCCTTACACCCATGGAGTCTTGGTGCTGATCATGTTTTGCTCGTTTAAGTTCAACTATGCAGTATTCTAGATTCTACATGTGGCAGAATTTGGTGGAATGTAGATGATATCCAACGGCCAGTAGTGCTCGGATTTGCCATCTTTGTACCGTCGGATTGGCTTCATCCAACGACCAACTTTCAAAGTTATTCACACACTATATAGGGGTATAGATGTCCTGGCCCATGTGTTGCAATCGATCCAAAGTATATCTATTTAGTGGAGTGCACTCTAAACACATTATCTATTTATTTTTCTCTAACCTTTCGTAGCCATGCAACCAAGCCACATAAGCTTCATGGGTGCCCCCCACATCATATTATTCATACTACGTTGACTGAAAAGAGGATAACTCGCCCAATACAAGAACTTCCCTGTGACAGCCTGGTTTTTGCCCTCTTTTATTTGCCTGATTTTCATTTGGATTGATTTCGAAATTTGGAGTTTTTGAATCTTTTCATATGGACTTAAACACTTGGGTACCCCTTGGCTTTCACCCAAGTGCCTCATTTCCCTCTCTAATCATCATTCCCTCACTCGTTCCACTCAAAATAATATTTGGAATATTTTTCTTAAATGAAAAATAGTCATTTCCCTCTCTTAAACCCTAGCTAGCTCAATGTGCTCCAAAGCAACCCCAATTTTTATTGCCCACAAAAATCTGAAAAAATTCACAAATATTCTTTGAACCCTAGGGCACCTTCCTTAGCAAAAATATTTCATCACTTTTTGGAATATTTTTGCTACAGAAAATATTTTCTGTTCTGGACAGAAATGGTGGTTTCTACAGCAACTACCATTTTACTTGCTCCAATGTGGCTGATTTTTCTTGTGCATCATCACCTTAGTAGATGATTGCTAACCTCCAAAGCCCAGCTCCCAACTCCCAGCCATTTGACCTAAGTAACCTCTCAAAGTTACTGATCAGAAACTTACTAGGCTTGTGAAATCTTTTCTACTTCGTCTGGATCCAAACCAAAGCGTGGTAATCTTCAAAACTACCACGAACAACAAGCCAGACATGAGTTTTGGACTTAGGTCGGCCCGAGGGCAAAGTTCACGCGGTGACCACGCATGTACACGATGCCAACCTGCATGTCGACGCGCTCTGAGTGCCGCTGAGCGCTCTGTTTCGCGTGTGCTTGCTTCCCCGCCTGTCTAAGCATGCCAAACCTCGCCACAATCTTTGTCCTAGCTCCCTTAACTCTCCCCTGGCACTCGCCGATGCCGGAGCTCGCCGCAGTGAGCACGGGCGCGGTCCGGCCAACGCAACAGTGTGCTCTATACTATGCTCTTCGCCTTCTTCTCGATCCTGTGCTCGTCCCCGTTCGCCCATAGTCCCTGCGTGAGCAGCGTCACCTTCTCCCCCTCTCACTGACGCCGCTCGTCGCCAGGCACCGTGTCTAGGTGTCACCGGCGGAGCCTGATCCCCCCTGGATGCTCGCCTATAAATGGAGCCCTCCCCAGTTTCCTCGAGCACCATCCTCCACTCCCACACACTCCACAACCTCGTAGAGAACCGTAGCCCGGCCTGGCAGGCCGCGGGCCGCCGTCCCCGAGCTCGAGCTCACCAGCGATCCCTCGGGTCATCTCCATAGCTCCGGCCCCTCCCAGGCCTGGGCAACCCTTCCAGGGCCTCCGCCACTCTGCGGTGGTGCCGTTCCGCCCGGTTGGAGCCCCTAGAGTCGCCTCTGCTCGCCGTCGTCTTCGTCTCCGGCGAGCTCTGCTTCCTGTCTCCTCTAGAGAGGATGATTCCGACACCATCGGACCACCCCTAGCTACTCTACGGGTACGGGCAGGTCCGCCTCCGTCTCCTCTCTTGATCCCTCCCTCTTGTTTTGGCCAAGGAGTCCTCATCGCTGGTGTGAGCTCCGGCGAAGCCGCGCCGTCCTCTGTTTCCTTCTCCCTCTCCCCTCACCTAACTAGCGGGGCCCGCTAGTCAGCCACTCAATACGCGCGTGAAGTGGTACGAGTGGTGGCGCCCCGAGGCTTTACGCCTTCGACGTCACCCCAGTCTGTTTTTATTTAAATTCAAATTTCATTTATATCCAGAGAGCTTCAAACTGCTATAACTCTTCAACCCTAAGTCCAAATGAATTGATTCTTTTTGCCTTGTGTTCTTTGCGAAGAATCTAGCAGCTCACCAAAAATGGGATTTTCCCCTGCTGTCTAGATTTTCTGGTGATTTTCAGAAGGGTTCTTGATGTTTTCTTTTTGTGTTTATAAATATTTTCAGAGAGAGAAACTTGTCTTGAGGATCACCAGAAGGCTTGTGAACCCCATCTGCATAAGGCAAGCCACAACAACATTTTCATGATGCCACTACAATATTTGTGATTTTTTTTTCTACTTGAATGAATGATTTAATCCATGCATTTAAATCACTATTATGCTATTTATATTATGTTAGTGCTTGTTTAAGTGAATATGCTTGAATTACAGAAAGTTCGTTGTTAACTAAGTTGGCATAGAAACTAGAATTAATTTTTGCTATGAAAGAAATAAATGGTTACGGATAAAGTAATTAATTGGAGTTATTTTTCTTGCATGAGAAAAATGATAAAATTTGTTAGAAAAGATTCTGTTTAAGGTGAGGTTAATATTAACCAGAGAAGTGTCAAGAGTTTTTGATGGTTGTGCTTAGTGTGGATATAGTTGACTCAGTCTTTTCCGTTAATATATGATGCATATGTTAGTGTTGCATCTCTTGGCATACTATGACACCGGTTATTTTCAATTTAAGTTGAACCTGATAATAACACAACTTGAATATATCATTGACCGGGTCATGGTGCCACTGAATCGAGTTTTTCCGAGTGCACCCACATTTTCCTTTATGGGAAGGCCTTTATTCGGTCCGTTGTCATGCCTCTGGTCGGTGCCTCCAACGAGGGAAGGTTATGGGCGTGCGGTACCCTGGCCCGGTAAGCAGACATAACCTTGTGTGCCCGTTATTGAGATTTTTGGTACCGGTACCTGTGAGGGACGATGTTTTGGCCACGACGGTGGTCGTTGTGTCTTTGGTAGACACGGGGCCACCCAGGACTAGCCCAGTTGGGAGTGAGTCGGAGTGGCCGAGAGAGTGTCATGGCAATGGAGGGGTTTCGTCGGAATACCGTTGGTCCACCCGAATGGGAGTACGAGGCCATGGGTTCCGTGGTGTGGGTACAGTGCGCTACCTCTGCAGAGTGTATTAATCTATCGATAGCCGAGTGTCGGGTGGTAGGTGCGACATATGCCAATGGGTGGCTTATCATTGTGGGAGCCAGTAAGACATCGCCGGTGCCTGGAAACGGTATTAGGCGAAGACATGCACGCCGGCGGATCTTACCCACGTTCGGGGCTCTCCGTGGAGATAACACCCCTAGTCCTGCTCTGCGGGGTCTCCGCATGATCACTAGATCAATACAAGTAGCTACAAGTGCTCCTTGAGCTGTTTGGCTAGGGGAAGAAGAAGGGCAAGGCTAGCTCTACTTTTCTCTCTATGTAGTGTGTGAAACTCTATGAGATCAACCCTTTGCATGGGTGTCCCGAGGGATTTATATAGGCCTACCCCCAGGGGTACAATGGTAATCTAGCTGGGCGCGGGTCCCAGCCGTCAGTGTCTGTGCTTGCCGGCTTCTCCGCCGGCCATTGGGGCCCGCCGACTGGTGGGTCCCAACGGCTGCCGGCCTCTTGGCCGACAGGCCGGCCCCACCGCTTGGGGGCCTTGTCGGCGGCTGGTTACTGTCGCCTCGCCTCTGATGACGAGGGCTTTGTCGAGGTAAGCGTGGCTACAGTGCCGCCGTCTTGCGGGCTCTCACTGTGGCCTCACCTCGTCTTGTCTCCTTAATGAGGCACATGTTTCGAGGGAGGGGGGTAGCCGGCTATTGGGAGCCGGCTACGCCCCCGGGCGACTAGGGGAGGCCGGGCCGCCTTCGAGCGTCTCTCTGGCTAAAGGGGCCCGCCGCCCGCGGGCAGTACTGGCGCCTGTCGTGGGTGACATCAAGGTCAACATGGCTACAGTGTCGCGCCGGACGGGAGATGGCTGACCCGTACGGCGCCCTGTGGCCATGCCTGTTCCGGGATTCGGGAGTAGTGGGCTGTACTGCGGCCACGCCCCGTCTTATCACCGTTATGTCGATGCAGTCTTTGTGGGTGCAGTCTTGGCCGGCTTCTGGGAGTCGGCTTTCTTCATGGCCGGCTTCTGGGAGTCGGTCCTCTTGGGGCCGGCTTCCTGGAGTCGGCCATCTCGTAGCTTTCTTTGGGAAGGTTTTTGAGGCTGGGTCGCCTTCTGGTAGTCGGCCCTGGGAATAGCCGGCTGGGGGAAGGCGGCCCTATGCTCTGGATGCTTGAAGGCTCGAATGGCCTGATAATTTTTCGAAGAGCCAGGGGGAGTCGGTTAGGCTACCCGTGGCCATTTACTCTGACAGTAGTCCCCGAAGCTGGTTGGGCTTCGAGGCTGAGAGGAGGTCGAGAAGCTCGGTCAGCTTCTTATCTTGACGAGCCAGCAGCTGGGAGCCGGCTTCGGTTGGGCGCGGCGTCTTGGCAAAATTTCTAAAGTCGGAAGGCGGGAGTCGGTTGGTGCGCACGCCGGGCTGCGGGCGGCCGCTCGCCGCCTGCGAACCACGTGGCATCCTCCGGCTGAAAAAAGCCTGGCAACCCACGCGCGTGACAAGACGTCGTCGTAGGCCGGGGGCCCACGACTCCTACGCCTAGGCCCAGGCGCGGATTCTCTGTGGCCCAAAGCTGTCCGTACGCCTTCCGGCGGCAGTTTCCGCACGCCGTTAGGGCGCAATAATCGCGGGACATGGGGGAATGGGCGCAGCTAATCCCACGTTCCTCCCCACGCCTCGCCTCCTCAGCTTCGCCGCACGAGGCTATAAGTAGGGGGAGGAGGGGAAGCGGCAGACGCTCGCACGCTCCTCTCCTCTCCGCCATCTTCTTCCTTCTCCTTTTCATCGCAGCAGCGTCTCGCCGCCGCACCGTCCCACCAAACATCGCACCACCCCGCAGCTTCGCCGGCGCGGGGCCGTACTCTCCCCGCCGCCGCACCCTTTCTCGCCAGCTTCTCGCCATCATGCAGTACGGCGGGGACTGGGATGGCTCCAACGTCCATATGGACCACATCGACTTCCTCCGCAAGACGCGGCGGTTACCCGGCAAGGACCAGGTGCGGGTCCGTCTCACGTCGGAGAAGGAGATCACGCCGGCGCCGGAGGAAGGTGAGCGGGTAATCTTCAGCTCGCACTTCCTGCGAGGCCTCGGCTTGCCGGCGAGCGCTTTCTTCCGCTCCTTCCTCGAGTTCTATGAACTCCGGCCGCACCACCTCACTCCGAACACGGTGGTGCTGCTGTCCGCCTCGTCATTCTGTGCGAAGGCTTTCTTGGCGTTCTCCCCACCCTCGAGCTCTGGGGGAATTCTTCCAAACCAAGCTCGGCACCCGCATGCAGGGCGTGCCGGCTCAGAGCGGCGCCTTCATCGCGATGCGGAGGCCGGCAGCCGACAACCCCTTCCCCGTCATCACGCTGATCCAGTCGGTGAAGCGCTGGCAGAAGTTGTACTTCTATGTGAAGAACGTCACCCCGCAAGGCAACTACGTCAACTTGCCGGCTTACGTGGTCCTATCGGGTCGTGACGCTGTCGCCGGCTAGAGCCGCGGCCGTCGCCTGACTCCGGGTAATGATCCAGTCGGAGAGCCTGACTGGGTCCGACTTGCTGGCCGCCTTCGTCGCGCGTCGGGTGCTTCTGCTTCAAAGCCGCCCTCATTTGATCTATCAGATGAGCGGCCAACTCGATCCGAGCCAGATGTGCACCAAGGACATGCCTCACGACGAGGTGGCTCATATGGTGAATTATCTTGCAAACTGCAAGCTCTCCGCAGAGTGGGGGTTTGGCAAGGAGCCGTACTCCCGTGCTCATCCCCCGCCTACGGTATGCTCTCTTTATCCTTTCTTCTCTTAGTTTTGTCGCCGAGTTTTTCTTGCCCGACTCTGACCAGTCGGCACGTCTTGGCAGAGCCCTCTCCTTCGACCTGCGGCCGGGTTGGGGGCGGATCGGTGATTTCTTCCCGACCGGGCGGAGCATGACTTGGAGGACCATGACTTGGGGGCGGTTGCCATGGTCGACAACACCGAGGCGGGAGGCGGCGAAGTAAGCGGCTCCGGGCTTGGAGTCAGCTTCGACGACTGGCCGGATGACGACGAGGCGGAAATCGCCCCACGCCGCCAGCCGGCGCCCGGCCATGGGGCGGGTTCCTCCGCCGCGCCGCCTGCTCGGGGCGGCGGGCAGAAGCGCCGGGCCGCGTCGGGCTTGTTCGGCAGTCGGCCGAGGAAGCCCAAGGGCGGGGCGGCGGTGACCAGGCGGGATGAGGCGGCCGCGAAGGCGGCCCGCTTCCGCAATGTGGTGAAGCAGCCGTAGACGGTGTCAGCGTAAGTGTATATCCTTTTGCATACTCTTTCTTCTTTTCTTGTTGATTTTTGAATCCTTGTCCTTTCTCAAAAATTAGGGATCCGCTTTCTCTTGAGCGGGTTGCTGCCGCCTCCGTGGTTGGATCGTTGGGAGGATCTGGGAGCACCCGCCGTGTGGACCACCGCGCCGAGCTTCAGGCGGCGACGGAGCGAAATGCGCGGGAGGCGCGGGAGGCGGAGGAGCTGAGGGCGACTGCCGCCAAGGCGGCACAGGAGGAGGAGGAGTCGGGGAAGGCGCGTGCCGACGCGGTGGTCGAGGCCCAGGCATAGGCTGCTGCCGCGGCAACAGCGGAGGGGGCCTTGCATGTCACCCCTCTGCGTGTCGCGGCGCCCGAGGTCCCGGAGCCCCTGCCGAAAGAAGCCGGCGGCGACTTGCCGGGGTTGGAGTGGGAGGACGACGTCGTCGTCCTAGAGAGGGAGGCGGCACCGTCCTCGCCGACCCAAGGCAGCCGGCCTAATGTGCCGCCTGCGCAATCGGCTGGGGGCGAGCCGGCTGCGAGGACGGACCTGGTGGTCCAGTCGCCGTCGCGCCAGCGCGCGGGGAAGGCCACTTCGGCTCCGGACCCGCAGAAGGCCGCGGGCTCCAGCTCGTCGGCCCAGGACGTGGAGGCGGCCAGCGCCAGCTCGGGGTGGACGCCGGGTGGAGGGACGGCCGTGGTGAATGTGGCGGCGCCAGAAGTCCGGAACCGGCTTCAGTCCCAGGCCGCAGTGCTGAGGCAATACAATGACGAGTTCCTCGCGACGCGGGCGGCCATTCGGGTAAGTCTTCCCGGTTTTGCTTTTTGACCTTGGTTTCTTCCGTGGGGGCGTGTCAGCGCACCCACTGGGTGTAGTCCCCGAGTTCCGAGTCGGCTGCTGAGCAGGCGGCTTGGAACTTCTTAGCGGGCTTTGTTTGCTATCTTGTTCTCATTCGCTTTTCCATCTGTCTTGCAGGACTACCACAACCTCCACGCGGCTGCCTTCAACTCCCAGGCTCAGGAACTGACCAAGAAGAATGTTGATCTATCTGAGAGCCGGGGTAAGTGCTTCATTTTTTATCTCATGTGGGGGCGCGTCAGCGCACCCACTGGGTGTAGTCCCCGAGATTCGGGCCGACTGCTGAGCAGTCGGGTCAGATCTTTCTTGACGACATCTTCCTTATTGCTTCTTTCTTCTCTGCCATGTCTGCAGCGGCCAACGCCAAACTGAGGGTGCAGCTAGGTGGGACTCAGGCCGCCCTTCACGCTAAGGAAGCCAAGTTTGACGCCTTGGCCCAGGAGTGTGACCACCTGGCCAAGAAGCTAGGCGACCAGGAAGAGAGCCACAAGGTGGCCCTGAAGGCGGTGCAGGACAGCGAGGCCGCCCTCCAAGCCGAATATGAGACGGAGGCGGCGAGCTGGGCCGAGGCGAGGCAGTCGTTGATCAACGGCTACGGCCAGATCGAAGACTTGGTTGACGGTAGGCCGCCCTCTTCTTCGTCCCTTGCTTGCCGCTAGCCGTTTGGTTCGCTTTCTGACTTGGTATTTTTCTCTTCTTTCTCTTTCTTTCTTGCACAGAGTACTTCCCTGGCTACTCTACTGCTGCCAAGCAGGTCGTCGAGGCCCACCGCGAGGTGCAAAGGCAGGCTGGCGCCAAGATCGCGTCGAACGCTCGCCGGTCGCTGGAGGAATAGCTCTTGGCGATTCAAGGCCGCCTCCAGCCGGCTCACCGCATGCTCCGCCGGCTTCAGCGTGTTGGGGCGCAGGTGCTGGCCTCTCTCTGGCCCGGCGAGGTGATTCCCCGCACCCCCAGTCAGACTGCCGACTGGCTGGAGGTGGCGGCCGGCCGCTTCGAGGCTTGGAAGGCTTCTGCGGCTCGGTCAGGCGCCAGGCGGGCACTGGAGTTCGTCAAGGCCTGGTATCCTGAACTGAGCTTGGACCAGCTGGCCACCTGGCGGCAGGAGGCCAACACGGAGCTAGAGCTGGTGCGGCCGGCTAGCATCCAACGTGCCTCGGTGATCGCCAGCTACACCGACACCAGCGCCTTTGCTCCTGAGGTGGATGACAACGGTGTTGCCCAGCCGGAGGAGTGGTTCGGGCTGAACCCGGCAGATGGCGAGGACTCGGAGGAGGAGATCGACTCCAGCGACAATGGCGAGGAGGAGGAGGAGGAGGGTGAAGACGCCGCGCCAGATGGTGGGGCAGCTGGCCAGCCTCAGCTTGACCGTGCCTCCAGCAACAAGGCGCATGCGAGTGCACCGCCTGCAGCCGGCGATGATCAAGCCGAGACTCGCGAGCCGGCCACACCTCCAACCGGCGCTGCCGTCTCCACCGACCGGCCCGACTCCCCTGCTGCGCCCTTTGTCTAATCTGCTGCCTCTACTTTCCTGTTTTATTACTCTTGGAACAGTATTTTGTTAAGTTTGCACAGTTCCACCCATTGGGGGTGTATTCGAACTATATTGATTGCCGGCCTGTTGAAGGCCTTATGTGTAAATATAATCATGCATGTGTTTGGCTTTCCCTTGTTCTTTGCTTTTCATCCTTCGGCTGTTTCCTTTGCCACCCTCCCTTGGTTGCCGCCTTCCCAGCCGGACAGCTGCTCTGCAGTCTGTGGCTGGAGAAGTACTTGGCCGGTTGGGAGGGCAAGTACTCTAGCTTTGTTGGATTGTAGCGAAGTGACTGGGAAGCCGGTCAGCCGGCTGTTTTGACAACCGGTAGGCGTGGTTTGGAGGCCGGCTTGTGTTATATAAGTTCGTTTAGTCCTTAGCCGTTTTTCATGTGGGCATCCTTTCCTGCCTTTGGCTCTTGCCAGTCGGACAGTCGGTTCTTCGAGCTGCGAGTTACAACAAGAGAGGGCTCGGGTGCCGGCACACTACTTGTGTGACTTCAGGTAGAACTTTTAATATAACTTAAGGCGGCTAGTCCCCGGGCCGACTAGTCGAACCCCGTGCCAGATAGAAAATCAAATGTAATAGTACATTTATGAGTATGACACTCGTCATTCATAGATAAAGGAGGGCCGTCCCCGAGTGCGCCTCGGGGGGGCTGTTGTCTTGTACTTAATACGAAAAGGTAGCATGATACATACTGCTTTTAACTGTAAAATCTTCTCAGGAGATTGGCTTTCCATGGTCGTTCCGACTCCTTGCCGGAATCATCCCTCTTGCGTGCTCTTGGCTTCTGTGCGTCGATCAGGTAGTAGGAGTCGTTGCCTAGGGCCTTGCTGATGACGAAAGGGCCTTCCCAAGGGGCCGAGAGCTTGTGCTGGTCGGCTGTTCGCTGGATCAGCCGGAGCACAAGATCGCCCTCTAGGAAGGATCTTGGCCTGACCTTCCGGTTGTGGTAACAGCGCAAACCCTGCTGGTAGATGGCGGACCGGCTGAGTGCTAACAGCCGGCCTTCTTCCAGCAGGTCGACGCCGTCTTCTCGCGCTTCCTTGGCCTCCGCCTCCGTGTAAATGGTGACCCGAGGCGAGTCGAACTCGATGTCAGTTGGGAAGACAGCCTCGGCACCATATACAAGGAAGAACGGAGTGATGCCGATTGACTTGTTTGAGGTAGTACGCATACTCTAGAGGACAGCCGGCAGCTCATCGAGCCAGCAGCCGGCCGAACGCTCCAGTGGTACGACCAGTCGGGGATTGATGCCAGAGAGGATGAGGCCGTTTGCTCACTCAACCTGGCCGTTTGACTGCGGGTGGGCAACGGACGCTAAGTCTAGTCGGATGCCCTGTGTCGCGCAGAAACGTGCCAGTGCTCCCTTCGCAGAATTCGTGCCGTTGTTGGTGATGATGTTGTGTGGTACACCATACCGAGTAGTGATGTCTGTGATGAATGTTACGGCAGTCGGCCCGTTCAGCTTCTTGATCGGCTTCGCTTCAATCCACTTGGTAAATTTGTCCACGGCGACAAGTAGATGTCTCATGCCGCTGCGGGCTGTCTTGAATGGGCCCACCATGTCCAGCCCCCAAACGGCAAAGGGCCAGGTGAGGGGGATGGTCTTGAGTGCAGAATCCGGCAGGTGTTACATGGAACTGAAGACTTGGCATCTTCCAAAGCAGTCGGCCAGAAGAAACCATGGCGGAAAGCTTTGGCGACAAGTGATCTTGAGGCTGCATGGTGGCCGCATTCGCCTTGGTGGATATCCTTGAGGATTGCTATGCCCTTCTCTGGCTCGACGCAGCGCTGGAAGACTCCAGTGACGCTACGCTTGACAAGTTCTCTGTTTATTATTGCGTATGCTCCGGCTCGGCGTTGCACTAGTCTTGCCGAGATCTCATCAGTCGGCAGCTCTCTGTTGACTAGGAAGTTGAGGATGGGCTGGGCCCATGATGGAGCTGTGACTTCTTCTATTGTCAGTACGGCCACTGTGACCCGGGTGAGTGGGTAGGGTGGTGGAGAGTTGGAGTCGGCCACCGCCTCTTGTGTCGCTGCAGTCCCCGGGCCGACTGCTGCAGTCCCCGGGCCGGGTTCTGAAGTCCCCGAGCCGGGTACGACTATAGCTGTCCCCGGCCGCTTGTCGAAGTCCCCGAGCCGCCTGTTGGGTTCCTCCAGTCGGATCCGATTGCATCAGGGGCAGGTGGTACGAAGATAGAGTCCGATTCTGGAGACGGCTTGATAGACGATTTGAGGAGGCGCTGGAGAGAGACACCGGTTGGTATGGCCTGTCGGGTGGAGCCGATCCGTGCCAGGGCATCTACTTGGTCGTTGTCGGCCCGTGGCACGTGGAGGAACTCGCACCCTTCAAAGTATCCACTGATCTGCTGGACGAGGAATCGATAGCTCGCCATGTTTGCATCCTTGGCGTCCCAGTCGCCAGATGACTGCTGGACCACCAAGTCCAAGTCGCCATAACACAGGATCCGGCGTAGGCCGAGCTCTTTGGCTAGCCGGAGCCCGTGTATGAGTGCCTCGTACTCAGCCACGTTGTTGGAGGCGGCAAAATTGATTTGTAGCGTGTATCGGAGCTTGTCGGCTTTGGGAGAGGTGAGGACGATGCCGGCTCCCAAGCCGGTGCGCATCTTGGACCCGTCGAAGTGCATCCGCCAATGAGTGGAGTCGAGAGCCGGTGGTAGGTACTGGGTCTTGGCCCAGTCGACAAGGAAGTCGGCCAATGCTTGGGACTTGATGGCGGTGCGGGGCTGGTAGAAGATTGTGTAAGGAGCCAGCACTACTAGGAAAAGGGCTATAGATGAAATGGCCACTAATGGCGCACCAGACATGTGGTGCGCCACTACTATATAGCAGTGGCGCACCATGTGCTGGTGCGCCATTAGTGTGAAAGACACTAATGGCGCACCAGACAAACGGTGCGCGAGTAGTAACAAATTTTTTCCAAACATACTAATGGTGCACTGGGGCATAGTGCGCCATTACTAGTTCCAACTAGTAATGGCGCACCAGCCACATAGTGCGCCACTACTATATTTTTATTTTATTTTTTATTTTTGCAAAACTACTAATGGCGGACCAGGATATAGTGCGCCATTACTAGTTTAAACTAGTAATGGCGCACTGTGCCCTGGTGCGCCATTAGTGTATATTTTTTTATTATTTTTTTGCAAAACTACTAATGGCGCACCACTAGCAGGTGCGCCATTAGTAACCAGGGTTACTAATGGCGCATTTGTAGGTGGTGCGCCATTAGTAACCTGGGACCAGCTAGATATTTTGGACAGCCACACCTACCCACTCACTTTCCCCACTTCATTCTCTCCACCTCCTCCTCCAAGCTTGTCTCGGCTGCCTCCTCCTCCTCACCACATTTGCACCATAGATTCATCCAAATTAAGTGGTTAAATTACCTTTTTTTGATAGGTAAGTAAGGGGGAAGCTATCTTTATGTTGTTCTCCCTCCAACAACGTGCACATGCACTTTTTATGGCCTAGCTAGATCTATGTATGTTTGTGTGTTGTTGTGGTGTTGCATATATGTTTGTGTTTGCAGGTACCGGTATTTGAAATGCGATAGTTGCCAATATTTTGCCGGAATGTTGATTCATTTCCGTTTCGGCGAGAATTTTGGCACTATGCATTCTTTTTGGTCCTATTTTTAGGGAAAGTCATGCCAAATTTTTTCTTGGTTCTAAAATATCGTTTTGCTCTACCCCGCAGGCGACCATGGTCCGCACGATGACCGAAGGCATCGTGAATAGGTTTTTGAGCTCCGCGAAGGCCGAGATGCTTCAAAAGAACGAGACGGAGATAAGATGTCCGTGTCGAAGATGCAAGCTGAAGAGCCTTATTGCGGACCCGGATTCCGGGCAGGTGCGGGACCACCTGCTCTTGCGTGGTTTCATGGATGGCTATCGGTGGCAAGGTGATGAAGATGACTATGAAGTCGTCCATGGGGGCCGGGCAAGAAATGAGGAAGGGCAGCAAGACAACCACCGCGGCTCGGGCGGGCGAGAAGACGAAGAATCTCCAGGACATGATCACGACGGTGATGCTGTACACAGTCATCATGTAGAAGATGCCGGACATGATGATGAGGAAGATGCCGGAGCAGACGAAGGGCATGATCATGAAGATGAAGATGCCGGCGGAGCAGACGACGATGGACCATCGATGGGCTGGGTGCAGGACCCTCATATTCAAGAGCTGCTTCTCAAGCAGACGGATAACGCAAGAGCTGCCGCCCGAGAGAAAGCCAAGCTGGATCAACTGGAGATAGACGCGGTTACTCCATTGTATGAAGGATGCAGGCCCGAGGATACCCGCCTGAAAGTAACGCTCATGGCTCTGGAGATGAAGGTAAAACACAAAATGACCGACGCATGCTTCGACGAGAACATGTCATTCTGGCACGAACGTCTTCCCAAGGGGAACAAGTGCCCGACCAGTTTCGAGGAGGCGAAGAAAATCGTGTGTCCTCTGGATTTACCGCACGTGAAATACCATGTGTGCATGAACAATTGCATCATTTATCGGGACGAGCACGCGGAGTCTACCATATGTCCGGTGTGCGGCGTCACTCGATACAAGAAGAGGAAGAAAGCTCCTCGAAAAGTGGTGTGGTACTTTCCGATCACTCCTCGTCTGCAGCGGTATTTCGCGGACCCTAAGGTAGCAAAGCTCCTGCGTTGGCACGCGGATAGGGAGGAGAAGAAGCGAGAAGATGACGCAAATGATCCGGAGATAAATAAAAAAGACAAGATGCTGAGTCACCCTAAGGATGGGAGCCAGTGGCAAGCGTTGAACTTCGAACACCCAGAATTTGGGAAGGATCCAAGGAACATCGTGCTGGGCGCGAGCACCGATGGAGTCAATCCGTTTGGCAGCCAGAGAAGCACACATAGCACCTGGCCTGTGTTTGTGTGGATGTACAACCTTCCCCCCTGGTTGTGCATGAAGAGGAAGTACATTCACATGAGTATGCTAATTGAAGGGCCGAAACAACCAGGGAACGACATCAATCTGTATCTGGGGCTGCTGAAAGAGGAGCTAGACACGCTGTGGAAAACGCCAGCCAATACGTGGGACGCCGCAGAGAAAGAATATTTCCCTATGAGAGCCGCACTGCTCACGACGGTGCACGACTATCTCGGTTACGGATATCTCGCGGGGCAGGTGGTCCACGGATTTTCTGGATGCGTCAGGTGCATGGATGACACAACGTATCGCCAGCTAGATAGAGATCCCGGGTCTTCGAAAACCGTGTTCATGGGACATCGAAGGTGGCTTCGCGACGATGACCCGTGGAGGAAACGCAAGGATCTGTTCGATGGTGAAACCGAACCCCGAAGACGCCCGCGTACGAGGAGCGGCGAGGAAATAGACGAGCTGTTGAAAAATTGGAAAGATTGCCCACTGCCGGGAAAGAAGCAAAAGGCGCCAGAGCCGGGAAAGAAGCGAAAGGCGCCAGAGCCGCTGCTGAAGGTATGGAAAACGAGGTCTGTTTTCTGGGACTTGCCGTACTGGAAGATCCACCGTGTGCCTCACAGCCTTGATGTCATGCATATCACGAAGAACGTGTGCGAGAGTCTGCTTGGTACCCTGCTCAACATGCCAGAGAGGACCAAAGATGGGCCGAAAGCAAGGGCAGACTTGAAATCAATGGGCATCAGGGAGGAGCTTCACGCTAATGATGATGATGATGAGGCGAAGCAGGACACGGAAAGTCGTCGCAAAGGCAAAAAGGCCAAGAAGACCGGAAATGACTTCCCTCCCGCGTGCTTCACTCTAAGTCAGGAGGAGATCGATCAGTTTTTCACCTGCCTCGTAGGAGTAAAACTTCCTTACGGTTACGCGGGGAAGATAAGCAGATACCTAGACTCAGCGAAGCAGAAGTTCAGCGGGATGAAGTCTCACGACTGTCACGTGCTGATGACGCAGATACTTCCAGTTGCAATCCGTGGGATCATGGACGCGCACGTCCGTGAAACGCTATTTGGCCTATGCAACTTTTTCGACGTCATCTCTCGGAAGTCGGTTGGCGTGAGGCAACTCAGAAGGCTACAGGAAGAGATCGTGGTGATACTATGCGAGCTTGAGATGTACTTCCCGCCCGCATTCTTCGACGTTATGGTGCATCTGCTGGTCCATATCGTGGAGGATATCATCCAACTCGGGCCGACGTTCCTGCACAGCATGATGCCGTTCGAAAGGATGAATGGTGTCATCAAAGGATACGTTCGCAACATGTCACGTCCAGAGGGAAGCATAGCCAGGGGCTTTCTGACCGAAGAGTGCATCTCCTACTGCACGAATTATCTAGGCATCGAGAACCCCGTTGGTCTGCCCGTCAACAGGCACCTCGGCAGGCTCGCTGGATGGGGTCACCGTGAGGGTCGCCGCGAAATGCATGTCGACTTCGAGGGTCGACTCGCCGACTTTGAAAGAGCAAACCTAGTCGCGCTACAACACATAGACGTGGTCGATCCTTGGGTGGTAGAGCACAAAACCTTTATTGAGAAGACGTACAATGACCGAGGCCAACAGAGGACGGACGGAGATATAATCAAAGAGCACAACTCATGTTTCACGCGTTGGTTCAAGCAGAAGCTTCTGTCGTACCCTTTACATGAGGATTCTTCCGCGGAAGAACAACTCATATTCGCCTTGTCACAGGGCGCCGAGCACAACCTGATGACGTATGAGGCGTACGATATCAACGGCTACACATTCTACACCGAGGACAAGGACATGAAGAGCGATGGTTATCAGAACTCCGGGGTAACGATGGAATCCTACACCGGTAACGACAAGGACAGATACTACGGAAGGATCGAGGAGATCTAGGAGCTGAGCTACGCTGGAGAGAAGGTCCCAATGTTCCGTGTCAGATGGGCCAAGAGCGTCATAAAAGAAGACCGGTATTTTACCACCATGGTTATACCCGAAGCCAAATCCAAGACCGCAGGCACGAACGTCACCGCGAAAAATGAGCCATGGGTACTGGCTTCCCAAGTAGACCAATGCTTCTTCATTACCGACCCGTCAAAGCCCAGTCGTGTTGTTGTGAGGAGAGGCAAAAGGAAGATCATCGGAATGGATGGAGTCGCCAATGAGCAAGACTTCGACAAGTACGGCGACCCGAAGATGGAACATGACGTGACGATGAAGTATCAGAATACACCACAAGAAGAAGCAGGACCTCCCTACCTAAAGGACGTCCGTTCAAGAGAAGAACTCCATTTACGAAAAATAAGGGCAAGAAGATTGTGAACAGATAGCTAGCTAAGATCGATGTAGCCTTCATTTCTCGATTGTATTTCATGGGCACTTTTTGAACTCATGAATATTTTTAAATTTCATGGACACTCGATCTCGACCCCCCTCCATCTCGATCGCTATCCCACCTCGCCAGATCCGGTCCCCCTCGCCGCCGAGCACCCCCCGCACCCTCTCCCCCGCTCCACCGGCCGCCGCCGCCGACCCCCCGCAGCCTCCCCCGCTCCACCGCCGCCGACGACCCACGCACCCTCCCCCGCTCCACCGCCGCCGACGACCCACCGCATCCCTCCCCCGCACCCTCCCCGGCCCGCTCCACCGGCCGCCGCCGCCGACCCACCGCACCCTTCCCCGCTCCACCGCCGCCGACGACCCACCGCACCCTCCCCCGCTCCACCGCCGCCGACGACCCACCGCACCCTCCCCCGCTCCACCGCCGCCGACGACCCCCCGCACCCTCCCCCACACCATCCCCGGCCCGCTCCACTGTCACAAATGAATGCAACTAAAATTGCAAAAAAAAAAATTGATTATATTTTCAAATAACAAATTTGATGATATTTTCAAATAATAAATTTGATGATATTTTTTCATATTCATAAATATTTTCAAATAACAAATTTGATGATATTTTTTTTAAAATTATTACTGTTTCATATTCATATTCATTTTCTAAAAAATTATTAGATGCAACAAAAAATAAATTACTTATGGCGCACCTCTGGCTAGTGCGCCATTGCTATATAAAAAAAAGATTACTAATGGCGCACCTCTGGCTGGTGCGCCATTGCTATATAAAAAAAAGATTACTAATGGCGCACCGATCGTGGGTGCGCCATTGCTATCTAAAGAAACATACTAATGGCGCACTGCTGCGGGGTGCGCCATTAGTAAGCTTCCCCCCTAGCTAATTCCTCCCTCTCCCTCGCCAGATCCCCTTCGTCCCTCTCCCTCGCCAGATCCACCCGCGCGCTGACCCGACCCACGACGCCACCGCCCCGACCCCCGCCGGACTCCACCCCCGCCGCCCCCACCACTGCAGCTCCCCCGCGCCGCCGCCCCCGCACCGACCCGCGAAGCACGTGGCCGCCGGCCTCCCCACGACCAACCAAGGCGCCCAGGAGGACCGCCGCCGTCTTCCTCTTCGACTACGAGGACCCGGACGAGCTCGGACGCCCTCGAGCCATCCCTTCGACGCCGCCGCCGCCGACCCCGACCCGAACCCCGACCCCGACCCCTCCGGCGACCGGCCGCGCCCGCCCAGGTACCTCTCCTCCTTCCTCCTTCCTCCCTCCCGAGGAACACGAAAAGAGCAGCGGCGCCAATACCTGCTCGGGCTCAAGAACTTTTCCATAGCCACTTAACCATGCTCGTCCAACAATGCTGGTCGTGCCGCAGCTCTCTGGCCACTTGCATTGTCTACGTGTGCTGCCGCGAGCCACACAAGCTCCACGGCTACCTCCTCTGGTTGCTCGAACCTCATCAATTGTTCAATGAAATGCCCAGCTAAATGAAAATGGAAAGAGGAAAAAGATTACACGTGGGCCATCAGTGGTCGAAACCATGCCAAGTCAGCATCAAAACCACTTCTGTTGATTCAATGGGCTAAAGTAATCCAGTTTGAGAAGTGGAGTTACTAGCTGCATACTGAAATGAGTAAAATCACATGGCATCACAACATTAAAAGCCAAAAGCTAATTTAATGTATAAAAAATTGTTTCTCAGGTCAAATTATCTGTCCATCGATCAGCTTTCACTCTTAACATATCGATAAGTGCCTATGCAAGCAAACAGGTCACCGGTGTAAAAAAATAGTACTCCTCAATCCAAAATAAGTGTCGTGCTATTGGTTCTATTTTGGATCAGAGGGAGTATTATTAATTTTGTTTCTTGTAATAACTACAATGTAATAATGTATATTGCAATAAGTGGTAACTCACATAAGTGCTTCACAAAACTTGTTCATGTACTGAACTACTAATGCCTTGTGATGCTCTGAATTACATGTGATGCCACTGAATTACTTGTGATGTCCTTTCTTAATTTTAATGTGCCACGCCAGTTCATTCATCATTTAGGGTTTGACGTATGGAGGCTTGTCTACTTGCTGCTAATACAACATAATATTTGATATGAGCAGGGTGAACAACCTTCAGGTCTCGGGAATCTACTCAAGGCTGCAGACACCTCTTGTCTCACTTCTTTTATCATCGGTATAATATTCATATTAAGGAGTTTCTATAAGTTAATTGTTCTTACCTGCAAATTTAAAATGAAAGCACAATCAATCCATATTAAGGACTTTAGGTTTGTTTTGTTTTGAAGGTTCTTACTACGGTTCTTCTTGGCTGCAATTCCCCGGTATATTCGTGCTTTTCTTCTATTCTTTGTTGCTTTGGATCACCGGGAGAAGCCTGGATTGATTGCCTGCACAGTTGCTGTAAGTACTCCATTTTCTAAAGCTTATCACATAGTACTAGCATTTTCTCCCGGTGCAAAAGAAAAGGGCTGTTGTTTGTCTTTTGTATAAAATGAACTGAAAACACTTAGATACTTATTAATGTTTCCTTACACGAATACTTCCTGTAAAGTTGATTTTATAAAGCTGTGTGATCTTTGTTTCTGAGACTGAAAGTGCTTCTATCTCAAAAAAAGAAGAAGCAAAAAATTAAAAGTGCTCATCCTAGTGGCAGGCACAGCTCCTGTCACTTGTGACCATTGCTGCTGGGAGCTTGATGGCATCTTGCCGCACGCCCTTCCCTTTTAATGCTGCTCCTTAGAGATCTACACCACCTTGTATACTATTCAGAGAAATGTATAACACTTATGCATTTCATTCATCTAATTACTGTAACCTGTTCTGCCATTTCAAGCCATATATACTATTCAGAGAAATGTATAACAATGATTGCTGCAGTAGCTCTAGGCAGAGCATGGCATGTTACTACCATAGAGGTACCCAAATATGTAGGTGTAGTTTGTGTTTTTATTTGTTCACACTGTCGCTGTATTGCTCAATTAGACAATTAGTGTTTATGAAGAAGAAGAATAAAGCTGCTGCTGTTGCTGTTATGCCTGTATTCACTGCTGCTGCTGCTGTACTTGTGATGATGTTGTACTTGTGATGATGCTACTTGTGATCTTCTGAAATGACCCATTGGGGACTTCATTACGCGGGGATAATGATTTTGCAGGTACCCCGAGAGGCCCTTGAGTTTGCCGAATGTCGATTAACTTCCGTTCCGGCAAATTCGGGTACTCCATATGTCCTATTTTCAGCAAAGGTCATGCTGAAATTTTCCGTGAATTTTAGCATGACTTTGCTAAAAATAGGACATATGGGGTACTTGCGACTAATGCATGGGCCGGGGTATCTTAGTACTTAATTAAGTAGGATCAACTGCCCCTTTATTCTTGCTGCATTAAACCATAGGTGGCAATAGAGCCAAGTGATTAGGCCCAACTTAGAATTCTCCTTCCCAGCTTAGCTTTTAGGGTGCCTTGGCGTCGACAAACCCTAAATTATAAAACCTTGGCTTTTAGGGTGCCTCGGTGTCGATAAGAACCTAAATGATGAAAGCTTAGGCTTTTAGGGTGCCTCGGCGTCGACAAACCCTAAATGATAAAAGCTTAGCTTTTAGGATGCCTCGGTGTCGACAAACCCTAAATGATGAGACCATGATCTTGTTCCTTGACAATAACCAACTTTTTGACCAAACTTTTTTCCTATTTAGAGCGAAACATGGCCCACAACGATGAGGCCGGCGGTTCGGGCGGCAAGCAATTCTGGAGCTGTCCCAGGAGCTGGAGGAAGAACCTCACCGCTATGAGGACGCCGCGGAAGACACCGATCCTGACTACACAACCCCTAGTGGCGTCGGGGATGACACCACTGATGGTGCCGCCGAGGATGCCACCACTGATGATGGCGGCGCACGCACAGATGGCAGCCAACCGAAGAGGCAACGGAAGGACCGGCGCCCGAGCGTGCTCGGCACCGTCAAGGAGGAATTTACTGAAGTGAACTCCGACGGGCATCCAACGGCGCCCAAACAAGTAGTCAAGGGTTACTCGGTTCAGCTCGGGTGCATTCTCCGGAGCACCGTCTCGATCAACACCGAGAACCTAAGGCATAAGGACCGAGGGAATTTGCGCAGCCTCCTCTTCACGAAGCTGCACGAACGATACAAGTTCCCCGCTGACTTTGCAAACACACGCCTCTCAGGGAATAAAGTGAACAGTGCCGCCCTCACGAGGATGAGCACGGCCCTGTCTACTTGGAGAAGCACGGTGAAGGCAATGATTGAAAAAGGTGATAGTTATGAGAAGATCAAGGCGAAATATCCTTTGATCAGCGAAGATGACTACAAGGAGTTCAAGATCAAGTGCGAGAGCAGCGCAACCTCCGAATCAAGTCAGTGGGGGAAAGAAATGCGGCAGTTGAACTTAGGGGTCCACCAACTCGGTCCCGGCGGTTACAGAGTGGCGGAGCCTATATGGGACAAGGAGGACGCGGAGCGTGCCGAGCAAGGCCTACCGCCCCGCTTCGAGAAATTCCGTGACAAGCAGACCAGGAACTTTGTCAGGGCCCGGTACAAGGAGGACCCGGTAACAAAGGAGCTTACCACGGATCCGAAGACCAGGGCGCTTGAGCTTGTTCTGGTAAGGAATACACCCCCGCGTAATTAGCTCCATATGGTTGCATTCTAATTAATGAAGCCAAATTTCTAAATGGTTCACATTCCTTCCGCAGGAGGCTGAAAGCAGTAGCGCGGGGTCGTCTCAGAGCTCCCCTTTCGACACCCCTTTAAATAGGGCGTTGAACGTAATGAAAAACAAGGATAAGCTCAGTAAGCCGTCGTCAGCTGGTCGTGTGGCCGGCAAAGGCTTGTCCACAAAATGGTCGTCATACTATACCGCTGGTGGGCGAAAGGAGAAAAAGACCAGCTCGGAAAGCCAGTCGCGCGAGGTTCAAGAACTCAAGGCACAAGTGGCGCGGATTCCGGAGATTGTCCAAGAGCAAGTGCAACAACAACTGGGAACGACGCTCACCGCCATGGTGCCTACCTTGATTCAGGGGCTGACGACGTGGATTGCGGGCGGCCAACAGGGGCCTCCCCCGGTTCCCAGCTTCACGGCCAGCAACTCGCACAACGCGCAGGCGGCGCCATTGGTGTCTCCGGCGGAGGCGGTATTCGTGTCTCCGGCGCCGGCACGGGCATTGGAGCTTAATGCACCCGGGTGTACGCCGGCCGGCACCTCGCCAGCAAGCGGCCCCTCCGTCAGTTGCACGCCCGCCGTTGGCGGTGCCTCGACATTAGCCGAGCTCGACGGCATCACGGTAACTAAGCCTCTCGGCCGATGACTTCATCTCCTTGCCTTTGACTGGGCATCCCTGACGCCCTACATGTTTTCGCAGGGCGCCGCCGACGTTCCTTGCACTCTCCTGCACTTCGTGGGCGGCGAGTTGGTCGATGTCGCCAAGGGCAGAATCGTTCAACCGGGCAACCGCGTGTTCCACGGTAATCCGATGCCACCCACCTTGTATAGGGTTGAACTGGTTCGGGTGCTGCCAGGCTGCGACGAGTTGTTACCTCCGATTCGACCCGCTGGGGCCGACGAAGATGATGTGATGACCCTCAGCGCCTGCGTAAGCTGGCCCCTGCTTTGGCCGAAGAGCCAGATTCGTTTGGGGGCGGGGGACACCACCCCACAGACAAGACCGCCAGTCGTGCCAGCGCCAAGCCATGGCAAAAACGCCGCAACGCTACCGGACATGCCGGACATCCCTATGGCACAGGATCCGGACATGCATATGGCACAGGATCCGGACGACGACAACGACGACGGTACATTTACCAACGTCGATAAGTACTTTGCCGAACATGGGTACGGTGACGAGTTCTGCGGGCCTCCTTCTCAAGAACCCAACCCTGAAAAAGACGACCGCGATCTAGCTAGTACGGCGGAGAAACCCAATTGCAACAGGCGTCGTCTGGCGTTCAGTTCTCAGGACACGCCTCCAGCTGCCGCCTTCACCGAGCCTCAGATAGCTGAGGTGCGAAATATTATCAGCCCCAACACGCTCAAGAAGGCGGTCTGTGAGCAGAACTCGATCCCATTACAGCAGATCAGGAAGAAGGGACGGAAACGAAAGACTAACAAGGGCGCCGGTGCGAGCCAGCCGGCACCGAGTACGATCCGTGCTCAGGACGGGCCACCTTCACCTAAGGATATCTCGAGGAGGGTGCATGTGGCGGGTAGGGCGATGCTACCGACAAATATGCTCAATGCTGCAACCGGTGCTATGCGGAGTCTGCATGACAGTGTTCTTTCTTTGGAGAAGCGGCGTCTCAGAGAGAATGATGTGGCATACCCGGTTTTCGTGGCCAAGGTGCCAGAGGGCAAGGGCTTTGTGGATAGCGCCGTCGGGGGTACGATCGTCCTGCGGTTTGATGACATCTTTGCTATGTTTAACCTTCATCCGCTGCACTACACCTTCGTTCGGCTGTTTTCGCTGAGTATGGAGATGCGGATCATTAGAGACAAGACCCCGGACATTGTGATAGTCGACCCCTTCTACATGCGTGCCAAGATCTTGGGCAGCGCTGGGGACCGGCAAGTCGCGAGTTCACACCTCGAAGGCGTCATTCTGGCAAACCCAGATAAGGATAACTTCCTCGTGCCTTACTTTCCCGAGTAAGTCATCCCCTAACCGCCCCGTAACATATGATTTCTTAGATTTCGATCGTTCTTTTTTTCTAACATTCCGTGTTCTGTGCAGTGACACACATTGCACACTCATCCTCTTAAGCCCGAAATATTCCATGGCCACGTATTTCGACCCGGACCGTGACTCCAAGATAGACTACACAAATATCAAGAAAGTTCTTGATGATGCTCTCCCCGGCTACGCCGCATCTGGAGGCACCTTTAAGAGGCCAGCTCGTAGGTACGGCAGGCACGTGTTCACCCACAATACGACGTTCCCCTGCGTCAAGCAGCCGCCTGGCGGTCAGAAGGATGCCTACTACGCCCTCCATCACATGCGGGCGATCGTACGGGACCATAATCACCTTCTGCTACCAAATAATCTCAAAGATTGGGCCGCAAGCTTGGCGGCAATCCAGGACGCGGACATCCGACAAGAATTCTTTCGCATCCAGTCGGAGTTTGCAGAAATCATCCATCAAGATGTCCTTCGTACCTCGGGGCAGTTCTACCTCAAATATCAACCGTCCAACAGTGAGATAGACACAACGCTACAAATGCAGGCTGACAACGCCCGCGACTTCATGACCATCACGAAAGACGGCGGCTTCATCCACGCTCCGGTCCCATGAGTCGAGTCGAAAGTAGTGATGCTATGTGTAGTTCTGAAACATCGATTAGCTCATGTTGTAATTAAACTTTAATGAACTTGTATGTCTCTTTGGTTTGGACAGTCGTTCAACTTAGATGTAATCGATGCTATTTATTAGTAGGACCATGAATCGTGCTATTAATGTCTTGCTTTTCTCTTCCGATCCTTTTGTTGCATACTTATATATTGCTTATGTATTGTCTGTTGTTTGGCTAGTGCATAGAGATGCCGTCGTATGTCGTGTACAAGGGTAAGGTTCCCGGAGTCTACGACGACTGGGAGGAGTGTCGGAGACAGGTTCACCGTTTCAGCGGTAACAGTTACAAAGGGTACACCACTAGGGTGGAGGCGGAATCTAGATACGCGCGCTATCTAGCGGGAGAGAGGAGGGAGCGTTGGAGGAACCGGATGAAGACCAGTTTCATCGCGATGATGCTCATCGTGATGACCGCAGCTCTCTTCTATGTGATGGTTGTTTAGATGATCGATATCGACTTGTAATGTGAAGACAAACTCGCTACTCGCGGTCTCGAGACTTGTAATGTTCTATCTTTGTTTGGTCTTTTGAATTCGGAGACTAATATCATGAATTGTATTCGGAGACTAATCTTCTATTGTATTCAATGAATCTGCTGTTGCTGTGTGGTGCTGTCTATATTCTGTCCAATAATATATTTTGTAACCTGTGCAAATATCAAAAAAGAAAAAAATAATCCCTAATATTCATACTAATGGCGCATCACCCCAACGTGCGCCATTAGTATGCCAAAGGATACTAATGGCGCATCACCCCACAGTGCGCCATTAGTATGGCAAAGCACATGTGTAAATATGCCCCCCTGGGAGGCACACTAATGGTGCATGTTGGTCTATACTAATGGCGCACCAGTGGTGCGCCATTAGTATACCAGATACTAATGGCGCACCAGTGGTGCGCCATTAGTATTTAATACTAGTGGCGTGGTACTAGTGGCGCACCAGTAGTGCGCCATTAGTAGGCAAAACTGGTGCGCCACTAGTAGGCCTTTTCCTAGTAGTGAGCGCAATGGCCCACTTAGCCACCCGGCCAGATGCATCCCAGCTGCCTATGATCTCGGCAAGCGGGGCGGTGCATACGACCGTGATGGGATGCTCTTGAAAGTAGGGCTTCAGCTTCTTGGCGGCGAAGTACACTCCATAGCACATCTTCTGGTAGTGCGGGTAGTTTTGCTTTGAGGTGGACAGTATTTCGCTTAAATAATATACCGACCTCTGGACTAACTGGGCTCGGCCTTCTTCTGGGCCCTGGACCACGATGACTATACTGACCACTCGGCTAGTCGCGGCAATGTAGAGGAGCATGGGCTCCTTCTCAGTCGGCACCGCCAGGATAGGTGGAGTGGTCAGCATCTTCTTCAACTCATGGAAGGCCCGGTCTGCTTGGTCGTTCCACTCGAAGTGGGTGGATTTCTTCATGTGTCGGTACAGGGGGAGAGCCTTCTCTCCTAGCCGGCTGATGAAGCGGTTTAGGGAGGCCAGGCACCCGGTGAATTTCTGAACGTCTCGCAACTTGGTGGGAATATCCATTCTCTCAATGGCCTTGATCTTCACAGGGTTGCACTCAATGCCGCGTTCAGAGACCAGAAAGCCTAGAAGATGGCCGGCTGGTGCTCCGAACACGCATTTCTCGGGGTTGAGCTTGATCTGGAATCGGCGCAAGTTGGCAAATGTTTCTTTGAGGTCTTCCAGTAGGGTGTCGCGCTTCTCCGTCTTCACCACAATATTGTCTACGTAGACGTGGGCATTTCTGCCGAGTTGCTTGAGGAGGCATTTCTGCATGCAACGCTGAATAGTGGCACCGGCATTCCTCAAGCCGAAATGTCATAGTCAGGTAACAGAAAGCTCCGAATGGTGTGATGAAGGCGGTCTTCAGGCGGTCAGCTGGGTCCAACTGGATCTGGTGGTATCCTGAGTAGGCATCCAAGAAACTCAACAGCTCGCATCCGGATGTGGAGTCTATCACTTGATCAATCCGTGGTAGGGAAAACGGATCTTTGGGGCAGGCTTTGTTGAGGCTAGTGTAGTCTATACACATACGCCATTTGTTGTTGTTCTTCAACACCAAGACCGGGTTGGCAAGCCACTCTGGGAAAAACACTTCCATAATGAAGCCGGCGGCCAGGAGCCGGGCTATCTCTTCTCCTACGATTCTTCTCTTCTCCTCCGACAGTCGGCGGAGAGGCTTCTTGACTGGTTTCGAGTTCGCTCGGACGTGTAGCTTGTGCTTGGCGAAATCCTTCGGAACACTCGACATGTCCTTTGGGGACCATGCAAAGATGTCTCGATTCTCATGGAGGAAGTCGACGAACTCGCCTTCCTATTTACTATCCAGGTTGCACCAATGACAGCAAATCTTTCCGGGTACTCCGGCTCCAGAGGTATCTTCGTCGTCTCCTTGGCCGGCTGGAAGGAGCCCTGAGCATCATATTCCTTGGGGTTGGGGGACAGGGACGGCTGCTTGCCGGCCATGGCCACAACTCGCTCCAGCATCTTCTTCTCTTCTGCAACCACGAGGGACTCGGCCAGTCGGTTGCTGGCTGCAGCGCACTCGATGGACTTCTTGTAGTCGCCGGCTACCGTGATGATCCCCTTCGAGCTCAGCATCTTCATCTGGAGGTAGGCGTAGTGGGGCACAGCCATGAACTTGGCCAGGGCAGGTCGGCCAAGCAAGGCGTGGTAAGGGCTCTCTAGGTCCACTACTTCAAACCAGATTGCTTCTCGGCGAAAGTGATCCTTGTCTCCGAAGAGAACATCCATCTTGATCTTGCCGATTGGGGAACAGGACAGGCCGGGTACGATGCCATGGAACAAGGTCCGGCTTGGCATGAGCTACTTCGCCTTGAGGTTCAACTTCTCCATGGTGTCGCGGTATAGTATGTTGATACTGCTTCCGCCATCAATCAGCACGCGGGAGAATCGGGCAGCTCGCCTCTCTATCGCGAGGGTGACGTCCAACACCAATGCGTAGGAGCCAGGAGACGGCATCACCTCTGGGTGATCGGCCCGGCTCTAGCTGATAGGCCTTTCAGACCAATGCATGAACTCGGGGTTGCTGGAGGCGACTGCGTTGACCTCTTGGTGCTGTCGGCGCCGACTGCGCTTGTCTTCAACCTGGCTCATGAAGACGACGTAGGCGGCGTGCTCATCTGGGAACTCATCCTGAATGGCTCCGACTTCTGGTCGAGCAGCCGGCTGCTGGGGGGCTGGAGGCGGCGGGCCGGGAGGCGGAGGCGGCACCAGCCCCTCGCCCTTGGAGATCCGTGTGAGCCAGTGGCACTTCCGGGTTGTGTGGTTGGACGGCTTCGCGCTGCTGTGGAACTTGCAGGGGGCATCGAGAGTTTGCTCATAGGAGAAGGCCGGCTGCCAAGCCGCCCTGCCGCCCTTCTTCTTGGGAGCAGGCAGCTCTTCGGGCTGCTCGTCTTCGACGGTGGCCACCTACCGCTGATGGAAGGCGACATAGGGGCCTTGCGCTTGTGGTCGTTCTGGTAGGGGCGTCGGTTGGAGTCACCAGCCAGCGTCTTGGGAGCCGGAGCGAGCACCTTCCCAGAGGCGTCCACTCGGAGCTCGGTCTTCATCGAGGAGTCGGCCGTGGCGTACTTGTCTGCTATGACCAGCAGCTCGTCGAGGGTAGCCGGCTCATCGCAGAGGAGTCGGTGCTTAAGGAGGGTGCCCTCTCGGCACCCGGCGGTGAAGTATTCTATGGCTTGAACCTCGTGCACCCCCTCGCAGGAGTTGCGGAGCTCGGCCCACCGCGTGAGGTAGTCGCGAGTCGATTCGTTGGGCCCTTGGACGCACAAGGAGAGCTGGCGGGGCTTGGGAGGCCGCTTGTACATGCTGGTGAAGTTGCGGACGAAGACTTCCGTGAAGTCCAGCCAGCTGTTAACGCTGTAGGGCTTGAGGCTGTTCAGCCAGGTGCGTGCCGTGCCTTGAAGCATGAGAGGGATGTACTTCACGGCTACGCGCCTGTTGCCGTTCACTATGCTGACAGCGGTAGAGTAGTCGATCAGCCAATCTTCTAGCTTCACGGAGCCGTTGTACTTGGGCGTGTATCTAGGGAGCGAGACCCTTTGGGAAAGGGCTCGTCGCGGATGCGGGGGCCAAAGCAAGGCGGGCCGACATCGTCTTCTTCTTCTAGCGCCAGGGATCGTGCTAGGCGGTCGATCCTGTGGCGGGCGTCGTTCTCGCCGACTCCTTCGCGGTGGCCTAGTCGGCCACCGAGAGTCGGATCCGTGACAGGCGGCAGGGTGGGATATCTCTCCCCACGAGGCGGGGAAGGAGGCGGATTGCCTTGGCGCTCCACCGCTAGGGGGCGGCCTTTTGCGTCACGCTCAATGGTGATTCGAGTCCGGCTGCGGCTAGCAGCCGGCTCCTTCTCTTTCCTCGCGCGGGCGCCGCTGGTAGTCGGCGACCGGGATGTCGCGGCGTGTTCTCGGCATGGGGGAGGACTCTCAGCGTGGGCGCCGGCTTCATGTCGTTCTGCGGCCGCGTCGATCAGCTACTGGATGCGCCTTGTCATGTAGGGGAGCTCATCAGCCCCCAGCCCGTTCAGCTCTTCTGCGGCCGCCTGGGCGGCTTGCAGATTCTCGAGTGGTGTGGCGTAGACTGGGCGGCCTGCCCCCAGCATGCTGGCGATGGCTGCGCCGCGCTTCTTGACGAGGCTGGCTCGGCTTGGCCCGCCATGAGGCGTCGTACCAAAGGCGGCGCGGTCGACTTCGCGCTGGTGAGCCTCAGTTAGGTGTCTCATGGAGGCTATCTTCTGGCCCGCCGCGATGAGGGCGAGGCGGCGTGCCTCCAGAGTCTCGGCGTCGGCGTGGGCCGGGATGGGGACGGACAAGTCGTGCATCGCCGCTTGTAGGGCGTCGTGGGCGTTCTCGCCCGAGTCGGCTCCGTTGCTGATGACCAGCACCTCAGTGACAGTGCTGCTGCCACTGTCGGCTCGAGGGAGAGGGTCGTCGAAGATCACCACGTCGGTGGGGAAGGCGTCAAGCTATGCCGTGTCGGAGTCGACAAGCATCGGGTCGGTGGAGCCGACCGACTCCAGGTCCACTACAAGCTCGCTGGAGACGTGAAGCTGGTCGAGGAGGCTGACGAGGCGACTCTCGGGGTAGTCTGTGCCCGCGTCGGACGCGGGCTCGTCAGAGATGCGAGTCTCGCCAAGAAGGTCAACGATGCAGCTCGCCGCGTAGGCGTCGTCGATGCCTTGCTGCGCGTCAGGGCAAGCGCCATCGGGCGTAGCAGGCTGGCTACGCTCGCGGGGGAGGAAAAGGGTTCCCGTCCAGAACAGGTCTCCAGACGACGGTGCACCTGGCCCCACGGTGGGCGCCAAATGTCGGGTGGTAGGTGCGACATATGCCAACGGGTGGCTTATCATTTTGGGAGCCAGTAAGACATCGCCGGTGCCTGGAAACGGGATTAGGCGAAGACATGCACGCCGGCGGATCTTACCCCGGTTCGGGGCTCTCCATGGAGATAACACCCCTAGTCCTGCTCCGCGGGGTATCCGCATGATCACTAGATCAGTACAAGTAGCTACAAGTGCTCCTTGAGCTGTTTGGCTAGGGGAAGAAGAAGGGCAAGGCTAGCTCGTCTTTTCTCTCTATGTGGTGTGTGAAACTCTATGAGATCAACCCTTTGCATGGGTGTCCCGGGGGGTTTATATAGGCCTACCTCCTAGGGGTACAATGGTAATCCGGCAGGGCGCGGGTCCCAGCCGTCAGTGTCTGTGCTCGCCGGCTTTTCCACCGGCCATTGGGGCCCGCCGACTGGTGGGTCCCGCCAGCTGCCGGCCTCTTGGCCGACAGGCCGACCCCACTGCTTGGGGGCCTTGTCGGCGGCTGGTTACTGTCGCCTCGCATCTGATGAAGAGGGCTTTGTCGAGGTAGGCATGGCTACAGTGCCGCCGTCTTGCGGGATCTCACTGTAGCCTCACCTCGTCTTGTCTCCTTAATGAGGCACATGTTTCGAGGAAGGGAGGTAGCCGGCTACGCCCCCGGCCGACTAGGGGAGGCCGGGCCGCCTTCGAGCGTCTCTCTGGCTAAAGGGGCCCACCGCCCGCGGGTAGTACTGGCGCCTGTCGTGGGTGACATCGAGGTCAACATGGCTACAGTGCCGCGCCGAACGGGAGATGGCTGACCCGTACGGCGCCCTGTGGCCATGCCTGTTCCGGGATTCGGGGGTAGTGGGCTGTACTGCGGCCACGCCCCATCTTATCACCGTTATGTGGATGCAGTCTTGGTGGGTGCAGTCTTGGCCGGCTTCTGGGAGTCGGCTTTCTTCATGGCCGGCTTCTGGGAGTCGGTCCTCTTGGGGCCGGCTTCCTGGAGTCGGCCATCTTGTAGCTTTCTTTGGGAAGGTTTCTGAGGCCGGGTCGCCTTCTGGTAGTCGGCCCTGGGAATAGCCGGCCGGGGGAAGGCGGCCCTATGCTCTGGATGCTTGAAGGCTCGAATGGCCTGATAATTTTTTGAAGAGCCAGGGGGAGTCGGTTAGGCTACCCGTGGCCATTTACTCCGACACCGAGTCCACGGTTATAGACACGCTCGAAAGTAGGTCACACCATGGGTCAACATTTAACAAATCTTGCACACTAACTTATGAACTTTGCACTGTTAATGATGGCGGGAAGGTCATCTTGTTGTTTGAGGCCAAGTGTTGGTCGTGGTTGTGATCGCCGGAAGTATCACCGTTTGAGACCAAATATTGGTCGTGGTTGTGATCGCCGAAAAGATCACGATTACTTCCTAGTTAAGACCTTGAGGTCGGTACGTTTGTGGTCCAAGAGCGATCACCGTCGGTAAGCCAGTCCGAGGGATTTTTCTCTCAAGAGCATGATCACAGCATGTTGGCTATCTTGTTGCATTATTAATAATTGGTTAATTATCATGATATTGTTTGTCATTATGTTTATGTTTGTTGTGAGCTTGCAAGTACATTCAATGTACTGACCTGGCGTGTCATGCCAGATTTCAGGAAAGTCTCATTGGAAGGGAGTGTTGTCCGAGTCTAGATCGTGTCCACATCGGTGTCCCTGTGCTATGGAGTTTCCGTTACGATGTTGTTCCGCTGCCGCGTTGTTATGATCGAGGCCCCCTTTATGTTCACTAAATAATGTACATATTGTTCAGCCGCACCGTGTGTGCCGCTTGGCCTCGCCACCTGTTGTAATATAAACTTTGATCCGCTAGCATCAATAAAGCGGTCGTTTTCTGTACCAAGATGTTGTGTGTTGCCAGAAGACATGGTCTCTGGGCTGGCAACGCATGGTAAACCGGCTGCTCTCAGCCGGGTGCCACAACGCTTGGTATCAGAGCCGCGCTGACTATAGGCCACGCTAGACTTCGACGTGTTAACTGGATGTTAGATACGAGTTTAAGTTGAGTGCCGGTAGCATTGGTAGCTGGGTGTTGCATTGCATGCACTTATTTTTTTTATGCTAACCTACTAATGGTTGTGAGTGTAGATGGCTCCGGTGCCGTATCTGTGCCAGTTGCAGCTGATGCCGTTCACGTCGCCGCATCTCCTTCGTAACGTGTGGCATCGGCTGTACCCCCTCGGTGATGATCCAGTCTATCGTGTGTACCGGGAGCGTCTAGCTGACTCAGTGTATGAGTATCACGCCGTGGTTACTCAGCGCACCAGTTCCGATTCCAGCGCTTACACTCGTACCTCTCGGAGCGGTTACGCCTCTACCGCTTCTCAGGCTGTCTAGTTTGCTGCATTCGGGGTCCTTGTCGAGCTTCGTTACAACGAGGTACGGATGCAGAACCACCCAGGTTTCTGCTACTATCCTTCTCTGCACGACAATGGTCATGTCCGTTTCCCTATCATTGATCCGGAGTCTGATAGTGTTACTAGCCACCTAGCTCGTTATGTCACCGCTAGCTATCTTATGACCACGAGCTTGCTCGAGAGCTGACTCATGCCCGTATTGCTTTAGCCTCTGCTTTAGTCTCTTCTAGGTCTGCCACTGCTCCATCCTCCCTGGGATTTACTACTTATATGCCAGCCAGTTCTAGCTCCCCTGTTACACCGGTTACTCCTCCGAGTAGCTCGGGCGCCTCGACCGTGAATCCTCTCAGTGTGCTCCTGCTGAGTGGGTTTCACTTCTCACTACTCCTATAGCCCCGATGCTTTACCCTACACCTGCCCCTGAGGGAGAGCCCTCGAGGCAGCGCCGTCGTGTTACCTTTAACCCGGAGGTCTCAGTTAACCTTGTCAGTTCAGGATCCGAGTCCACTTCAGGAGTGGACCTCGCAGCACCAGCAGAGGAGTAGAGCCTCTGAGTATTCGCAGTCGCCAGGATGATGTACGAGTGTACTCATACGAGTCATGATGTTTCGTTTCGTGTATGAGAGTAGTTGAACATGGCATGTTGGTTATCTTTCATGTATGAGTCTATGTATAATTATGTTGGAACTCTATTTTATTCACCGTGTTTTCTTCGTCATTTCGGTTTTTCTCGGGCTTTTGTTGCTGGCTTTTCCCCATATTTATTTTGAATGTTTCTCATCTCGGTTGCGTTGTCTTGGGAAAACTCACAATAGGATGCCGCGGGGAGGCAGCAGTAGCAACATTCGCGTGGGTACCCCTGTTCGTCGTTCCGCACGAGAGGCAGGACACTCCCCCGAGCCGTACGTTCCACCACCGCCTCCACCGCCAAATCCGCCCTCCACCGAGCAAATGCTGCGAATGTTTGAAGAAAGACGGAATAATGATCTGATTGAAATATTAAGAAGTGTGAAAGCTATGGTTGGATAGAATGGAAATCAGAATGGTCATCACTCCAAGCTGTTGGATTTTCAAAGGACCAAGCCTCCCAGTTTCAGTCAGGTTATTGACCCCTTGGATGCAGACGATTGGTTACGAACCATTCAGAGAAAGCTTGAGATTGCTCGTACTGAAGAATATGATAAAGTTCCGTTTGCAACTCATTATCTTGAAGGCGCTGCTGCCATATGGTGGGAAAATGCAAAAGCCATGTGGCCTGCTAACGAAGAAATTACCTGGACAAAATTCAAGGATCTGTTTCGGAAATATCATATCCCTACTGGAATTATGAAGACTAAGCAGCGTGAATACCTCTCGCTCCTCCAAGGAAATCAGTCTGTGGGTGAATATTTGCAAAAACTCAATCATCTGGCCCGTTACTCCCTCTATGACGTGGCCACCGAAGAAAGAAAGATTGACAGTTTTCTTGGTGGATTAAACCGGCAACTCCGGTCTACTCTCAGCATGTTTGATTTCCCAGATTTCCAAACTCTGGTGAACAAAGCTTTCATTGCTGAAAGGGAGCACAAACTCATATCAGACAATAGGCCTATCAATAACGATCACAAGCGCAAGTTTGAGCCAAAGAAGGATGGGCAACCCGTGCAAAAGGCTCGTACGTGGCAGCAGACTCAGGTGGAATGCAAGCCCAATTGGCAACAGAATGTTAACAAGACCACCACCCAAGTCAAGAATGTCATGCCCAACCTAGTGCATGAGGAGCGCCAGTGCATCAATGCTTGCTTCAGTTGTGGGAAAACCGGACATTATGCCAGACAGTGTCCCAAGAACAGCAAGGCAAATGCTCTATTCAGACCACAAGTCAACTTTATGGAGTCATGCCCGACCTAGCAAAACATCATTGGGCACGTTAATCACCTCCCCGCCGATGAAGCCCAAGAGAACCCCGAAGTCATCATTGGAGCAATCTGGTCTGCCGTAATCTGGAAATCAATATCAACGAAGTCTATTTTCCAACTTCCTTGATAATCATTGAGTCTACTAAGTTGGATGTTATCGTGGGTATGAATTGGCTGACTCAATATCAAGTATGCATAAATTGTGCCACCCGAGAAGTTACTTTGAATAGTCAGAAAGGGCAGACTACCAAATTCTATGCTCGTAGAAGCATCCCCAAGAAAGAAATGGCCTTCACCGCTGTGGCTGAATTGGAACTAATTCCTGTGGTCAGTGAGTTCCCTGAAGTATTTCCAGAAGAGCTGCCAGGCATGCAACCAGATCGAGAGCTGGAGTTTGCAATAGATCTTGTGCCCGGAACCGCACCGTTATACAAGAAGTATCACCGGATGCCCTCATCAGAATTAGTGGAGCTAAAGAAACAGCTTGACGAAATGCTCCAGAAAGGATATATCCATCCCAGCTCTTCACCATGGGGGTCAGCTGCTATCTTCATGGACAAAAAGGATGGCAGCCTCCGCATGAATGTGGATTACCGTCAGCTGAAGGATGTCACCATCAAAAATAAATATCCGCTACCAAGAATTGATGACTTGTTTGATCAGCTCAGTGGGGCCAAAGTATTCTCCAAGATTGATCTAAGACAGGATATCATCAACTTAATATTGAAAAGGAAGATATTCCTAAGACCGCATTCACTACTCCGTACGGTCTTTATGAATATACAGTTATGTCCTTTGGTCTCACCAATGCCCCTGCTTTGTTCATGCATATGATGAACAAAGTATTCATGGACTTCCTCGATAAGTTCGTGGTAGTCTTCATCGATGATATACTTATTTACCCAAGAAGTGAAGAAGATCACAAAGAACACTTCCGAGCAGTACTACAATGACTCCGCGACCATCAGCTATACGCCAAATTCAGTATGTGTGAGTTTTGGCTCAAGCAAGTTGGATTTCTTGGACACGTACTATCTACCAAAGGTATAGCCGTGGACCCGAGCAAAGTACAGGATGTGATCGATTGGTTGCCACCCACAACCGTATCACAGATCCGGAGTTTTCTTGGATTAGCCGGGTATTACCGTCATTTCATTGAAGGGTTTTCCAAGATTTCTAAACCCATGACGGAGCTGCTCAAAAAGGATAAGAAGTTTGAATGGACTGAGGACTGTGAGAAATTTTTTAATGAGCTAAAGATACGGCTGATGACCGCACCTGTGTTAACTCTTCCAGATATCTACCGCAGTTTTGATATTTACTACGGCGCCTCCAGACAAGGACTTGGATGCGTACTTATGCAAGACGGCAAGGTAGTAGCCTATGCATCGCGACAACTACGACCCCACGAGGGAAATTATTGTTGGAAATATGCCCTAGAGGAAATAATAAAATGGTTATTATTATATTTCCTTGTTCATGATAATTGTCTATTGCTCATGCTATAATTGTGTTATCCGGAAATCGTAATACATGTGTGAATACATAGACCACAACATGTCCCTAGTGAGCCTCTAGTTGACTAGCTCGTTGATTAATAGATGGTTACGGTTTCCTAACCATGGACATTGGATGTCATTGATAACGGGATCACATCATTAGGAGAATGATGTGATGGACAAGACCCAATCCTAAGCATAGCACAAGATCGTGTAGTTCGTCTTCTAAAGCTATTCTAATGTCAAGTATCTTTTCCTTAGACCATGAGATTGTGCAAATCCCGGATACCGTAGGAGTACTTTGGGTGTGCCAAACGTCACAACGTAACTGGGTGGCTATAAAGGTACACTACGGGTATCCCCGAAAGTGTCTGTTGGGTTGGCACGAATCGAGACTGGGATTTGTCACTCCGTATGACGGAGAGGTATCTCTGGGCCCACTCGGTAAGACATCATCGTAATGAGCTCAATGTGACTAAGGGGTTGGTCATGGATGATGTGTTACGGAACGATTAAAGAGACTTGCCGTAACGAGATTGAACAAGGTATCGGTATACCGACGATCGAATCTCGTGCAAGTGCTATACCGGTGGACAAAGGGAATCGTATACGGGATTGATTGAATCCTTGACATCGTGGTTCATCCGATAAGATCATCATGGAGCATGTGGGAGCCAACATGGGTATCCAGATCCCGCTGTTGGTTATTGGCCGGAGAGATGTCTCGGTCATGTCTGCATGCCTCCCGAACCAGTAGGGTCTACACACTTAAGGTTCGATGACGCTAGGGTTATAGGGAAAGATTGTACGTGGTTACCGAATGTTGTTCGGAGTCCCGGATGAGATTCCGAATGTCACGAGGAGTTCTGGAATGGTCCGGAGGTAAAGATTTATATATGGGAAGTCCCGTTTTGGACACCGGAAGAGTAATGGGCGTTATCGGTAACGTACCGGGACCACCGGAAGGGTTTGGGGGTCCACCAGGAGGGGCCACCAGCGCCGGAGGCCTACGTGGGCCAAGTGTGGGAAGGAACCAGCCTGTAGGAGGGTAGGTGCGCCTCCCACAAGAGGACCAAGGCGCAGGGATGGGGAGAAAGGGGGAAACCCTAGGCTCAGATGGGCCTAGGGCCCACCTAGGGTGCGCCCCCCTCTCTCCCCCTCTGGCCGCCCCCCTAGATGAATCTAGGGCTGGCCACCACCCCTAGGGGGGGGACCCTAGATGGGGGTGCAGCCGCTCCCCTCCCCCTATATATATATAGTGGGGGTTTTGGGGTTGCCAGAGACACGAGTCTCCCTCTCTCTTGGCGCAGCCCTACCCCTCTCCCTCCTCGTCTCTCGCAGTGCTTGGCGAAGCCCTGCTGGAGTGCCACGCTCCTCCACCACCACCACGCCGTCGTGCTGCTGCTGGACGGAGTCTTCCCCAACCTCTCCCTCTCTCCTTGCTGGATCAAGGCGCGGGAGACGTCACCGGGCTGCACGTGTGTTGAACGTCGAGGCACCGTTGTTCGGTACTAAGATCGGAATCGGCCGCGATCTGAATCGCTTCGTGTACGACTCCACCCACCGCGTTCTTGCAACGCTTCCGCATCGCGATCATCAAAGGTATGAAGATGCACTCCCCTCTCGTTGCTAGTAAACTCCATAGATTGATCTTGGTGATGCGTAGAAATTTTTTAATTTCTGCCACGATCCCCAACAGTGGTATCAGAGCTAGGTCTATGCGTAGTTTCTATGCACGAGTAGAACACAAGTTGTTGTGGGTGTCAATTTTGTCAATTTACTTGCCGTTACTAGTCTTATCTTGATTCGGCGGCATCGTGGGATGAAGCGGCCCGGACCGACCTTACACGTACGCTTATGTGAGACAGGTTCCAACGACTGACATGCACTAGTTGCATAAGGTGGCTAGTGGGTGTCTACCTCTCCCACTTTAGTCGGATCGGATTCGATGAAAAGGGTACTTATGAAGGGTAAATAGAAATTGGCATACCACGTTGTGGTTTTGGCGTAGGTAAGAAACGTTCTTGCTAGAAACCTATAGCAGCCACATAAAAATTTGCAACAACAATTAGAGGACGTCTAGCTTGTTCTTGCAGCATATGATGTGTGATGTGATATGGCCAAAAGGATGTGATGAATGATATATGTGATGTATGAGATTGACCATGTTCTTGTAATAGGAATCACGACTTGCATGTCGATGAGTATGACAACCGACAGGAGCCATAGGAGTTGTCTTAGTTGATTGTATGACCTGCGTGTCAATGAAAACGCCATGTAATTACTTTACTTTATTGCTAACCGTTTGCCATAGTAGTAGAAGTAATAGTTGGCGAGACAACTTCATGAAGACACGATGATGGAGATCATGGTGTCATGCCGGTGATGATGATGATCATGGCGCCCCGAAGATGGAGATCAAAAGGAGCAAAATGATATTGGCCATATCATGTCACTATTTGATTGCATGTGATGTTTATCATGTTTTACATCTTATTTGCTTAGAACGACGGTAGCTTAAATAAGATGATCCCTCGCAATAATTTCAATAAAGTGTTCCCCCTAACTGTGCACCGTTGTGAAGGTTCGTTGTTTTGAAGCACCACGTGATGATCGGGTATGATAGATTCTAACGTTCGAATACAATGGGTGTAAGCCAGATTTACACACGCAATACACTAAGGTTGACTTGAGGAGCCTAGCACGTACAGACATGGCCTCGGAACACGGAAGACCGAAAGGTCGCACATGAGTCGTATAGAAGATACGATCAACATGAAGATGTTCACTGATGATGCCTAGTTCGTCTCACATGATGATCGGACACGGCCTAGTTGACTCGGGTCATGTATCACTTAGATGACTAGAGGGATGTCTATCTGAGTGGGAGTTCATTAAATAATTTGATTAGATGAACTTAATTATCATGAACATAGTCTAAAACTTTGCAATATGTCTTGTAGATCAAATGGCCCACGCTATTGTTGCCCTCAACTTCAACGCGTTCCTAGAGAAAACCAAGCTGAAAGACGTGGTAGCAACTACACGGACTGGGTCCGTAACCTGAGGATTATCCTCATAGCTGCCAAGAAAGCATATGTCCTTGAAGCACCGCTAGGTGATGCACCTGTTTTCCCAGCAACTCAAGACGTTATGAACGCCTGACAACCGCGTAGTGATGATTACTCCCTGGTTCAGTGCGGCATGCTTTACAGCTTAGAACCGGGGCTCCAATAGCGTCTTGAGCAACACGGAGCATATGAGATGTTCCAAGAGCTGAAAATGGTTTTCCAAGCTCATGCCCGGGTCGAGAGATATGAAGTCTCCGACAAGTTCTACAGTTGTAAGATGGAGGAGAATAGTTCTGTCAGCGAGCACATACTCAAAATGTCTGGGTTGCATAACCGCTTGTCTCAGCTGGGAGTTAATCTCCCGGATGAAGCGGTCGTTGAAAGAATCCTTCGGTCGCTCCCACCTAGCTACAAGAGCTTTGTGATGAACTTCAATATGCAGGGGATGGAAAAGACCATTCCTGAGGTATATTCAATGCTGAAATCAGGGGAGGTGGAGATCAAAAAGGAACATCAAGTGTTGATGGTGAATAAAACCACTAAGTTCAAGAAAGGCAAGGGTAAGAAGAACTTCAAGAAGGACGGCAAGGGAGTTGCCGCGCCCGGTAAGCCAGTTGCCAGGAAGAAGCCAAAGCATGGACCCAAGCCTGAGACTGAGTGATTTTATTGCAAGGGAACCGGTCACTGGAAGCGAAACTGCCCCAAGTACTTAGCGGATAAGAAGGCCGACAATACCTAACTAGTGCTCGTAGTAGCTCCTGGGTATTTGATACCGGTGCGGTTGCTCATATTTGTAACTCAAAACAGGAGCTACGGAATAAGCGGAGACTGGCGAAGGACGAGGTGACGATGCGCGTCGAGAATGGTTCCAAGGTCGATGTGATCGCCGTCGACACGCTACCTCTAGATTTACCTATGGAATTAGATTTAAACCTCAATAACTGTTATTTAGTGCCAACTTTGAGCATGAACATTGTATCTGGATCTCGTTTAATGCGAGATGGCTACTCATTTAAATCTGAGAATAATGGTTGTTCTATTTATATGAGAGATATGTTTTATGGTCATGCCCCGCTGGTCAATGGTTTATTCTTATTGAATCTCGAACGTGATGTTACACATATTCATAGTGTGAATGCCAAAAGATGTAAGGTTGATAATGATAGTCCCACATACTTGTGGCACTGCCGCCTTGGTCACATTGGTGTCAAACGCATGAAGAAACTCCATGCAGATGGACTTTTGGAGTCTCTTGATTATGAATCATTTGACACGTGCGAACCATGCCTCATGGGTAAAATGACCAAGACTCCGTTCTCCGGAACAATGGAGCGAGCAACCAACTTATTGGAAATCATACATACTGATGTGTGCGGTCCAATAGCGTTGAGGCTCGCGGTGTTTATCGTTATGTTATCACCCTCACTGATGACTTAAGTAGATATGGGTATGTCTACTTAATGAAACACAAGTCTGAGACCTTTGAAAAGTTCAAGGAATTTCAGAGTGAGGCTGAGAATAAACGTGACAGGAAAATAAAGTTCTTACGATCAGATCGTGGGGGAGAATATTTGAGTCATGAATTTGGCACGCACTTAAGGAAATGTGGAATTGTTTCACAACTCACGCCGCCTGGAACACCTCAGCGTAATGGTGTGTTCGAACGTCATAATCGCACTCTGTTGGACATGGTGCGTTCTATGATGTCTCTTACCGACCTACCGCTATCATTTTGGGGATATGCTTTAGAGACTGCCGCATTCACTTTAAATAGGGCTCCGTCGAAATCCGTTGAGACGACACCGTATGAATTATGGTTTGGGAAGAAACCTAAGCTGTCGTTTCTAAAAGTTTGGGGATGCGATGCTTATGTCAAGAAACTTCAACCAGAAAAGCTCGAACCCAAGTCGGAAAAATGTGTCTTCATAGGATACCCTAAGGAAACTATTGGGTATACCTTCTACCTCAGATCTGAAGGCAAGATCATTGTTGCTAAGAATGGATCCTTTCTAAAGCAAGAGTTTCTCTCGAAAGAAGTAAGTGGGAGGAAAGTGGAACTTGATGAAGTACCGCCTCTCGAACCGGAGAGTAGCGCAGCGCAGGAAAATGTTTCTGCGGTGCCTGCACTAACTAGAGAGGAAGTTAATGATGATGATCAAGGAACTTCAGATCAAGTTACTACTGAACTTCGTAGGTCCACAAGGACACGTTCCGCACCAGAGTGGTACGGTAACCCTGTCCTGGAAATCATGTTGTTAGACAATGGTGAACCTTCGAACTATGAAGAAGCGGTGGCGGGCCTGGATTCCGACAAATGGCTTGAAGCCATGAAATCCGAGATAGGATCCATGTATTAAAACGAAGTATGGACTTTGACTGACTTGCCTGATGATCGGCGAGCCATAGAAAATAAATGGATCTTTAAGAAGAAGACAGACGCGGATGGTAATGTGACCATCTATAAGGCTCGGCTTGTCGCTAAGGGTTATCGACAAGTTCAAGGGGTTGACTACGATGAGACATTCTCACCCGTAGCGAAGCTGAAGTCTGGCCGAATCATGTTAGCAATTGCCGCATTCTATGAATATGAGATATGGCAAATGGATGTCAAAACGGCATTCCTTAATGGTTTCCTTAAGGAAGAATTGTATATGATGCAGCTAGAAGGTTTTGTCGATCCTAAGAATGCTGACAAGGTATGCAAGCTCCAACGCTCAATCTATGTGCTGGTGCAAGCATCTCGGAGTTGGAACATTCGCTTTGATGAGATGATCAAAGCGTTTGGGTTTACGCAGACTTATGGAGAAGCCTGTGTTTACAAGAAAGTGAGTGGGAGCTCTGTAGCATTTCTCATATTATATGTGGATGACATACTATTGATGGGAAATGATATAGAATTCTTGGAAAGCATAAAGGCCTACTTGAATAAGTGTTTTTCAATGAAGGACCTTGGAGAAGTTGCTTACATATTAGGCATCAAGATCTATAGAGATAGATCGAGACGCCTCATTGGTCTTTCACAAAGCACATACCTTGACAAGATATTGAAGAAGTTCAATATGGATCAGTCCCAGAAGGGGTTCTTGCCTGTATTACAAGGTGTGAGATTGAGCACGACTCAATGCCCGACCACGGCAGAAGATAGAGAAAAGATGAGTGTCATCCCCTATGCCTCGGCCATAGGGTCTATTATGCATGCCATGTTGTGTACCAGACCTGATGTAAACCTTGCCGTAAGTTTGGTAGGAAGGTACCAAAGTAATCTCGGCATGGAACACTGGACAGCGGTCAAGAATATCCTGAGGTACCTGAAAAGGACTAAGGATGTGTTTCTCGTTTATGGAGGTGACGAAGAGCTCGTCGTAAAGGGTTACGTCGATGCTAGCTTCGACACAGATCTGGATGACTCCAAGTCACAAACTGGATACGTGTATATTTTGAATGGTGGGGCAGTCAGCTGGTGCAGTTGCAAGCAAAGCGCCGTGGCGGGATCTACATATGAAGCGGAGTACATGGCAGCCTCGGAGGCAGCACAGGAAGCAGTCTGGATGAACGAGTTCATCACCGACCTAGGAGTTATTCCCAATGCGTCGGGCCCAATGACTCTCTTCTGTGACAACACTCAAGCTATTGCCCTTGCCAAGGAGCCCAGGTTTCACAAGAAGACCAGGCATATCAAGCATCGCTTCAACTCCATTCATGAACATGTTCATGATGGAGACATAGATATTTGTAAAGTGCATACGGATCTGAATGTCGCACATCCGTTGACTAAACCTCTTCCACGAGAAAAACATGATCAACACTAGAACTCTATGGGTGTTCAATTCAACACAATGTAACTAGATTATTGACTCTAGTGCAAGTGGGAGACTGTTGGAAATATGCCCTAGAGGCAATAATAAAATGGTTATTATTATATTTCCTTGTTCATGATAATTGTCTATTGTTCATGCTATAATTGTGTTATCCGGAAATCGTAATACATGTGTGAATACATAGACCACAACATGTCCCTAGTGAGCCTCTAGTTGACTAGCTCGTTGATCAATAGATGGTTACGGTTTCCTAACCATGGACATTGGATGTCATTGATAACAGGATCACATCATTAGGAGAATGATGTGATGGACAAGACCCAATCCTAAGCATAGTACAAGATTGTGTAGTTCGTCTGCTAAAGCTTTTCTAATGTCAAGTATCTTTTCCTTAGACCATGAGATTGTGCAACTCCCGGATACCGTAGGAGTACTTTGGGTGTGCCAAACGTCACAACGTAACTAGGTGGCTATAAAGGTACACTACGGGTATCCCCGAAAGTGTCTGTTGGGTTGGCACGAATCGAGACTGGGATTTGTCACTCCGTACGACGGAGAGGTATCTCTGGGCCCACTCGGTAGGACATCATCGTAATGAGCTCAATGTGACTAAGGGGTTGGTCACGGGATGATGTGTTACAGAATGAGTAAAGAGACTTGCCGTAACGAGATTGAACAAGGTATCGGTATACCGACGATCGAATCTCGTGCAAGTGCTATACCGGTACACAAAGGGAATCATATACGGGATTGATTGAATCTTTGACATTGTGGTTCATCCGATAAGATCATCATGGAGCATGTGGGAGCCAACATGGGTATCCAGATCCCGCTGTTGGTTATTGCCCGGAGAGATGTCCCGGTCATGTCTGCATGCCTCTAGGGTTATAGGGAAAGATTGTACGTGGTTACCGAATGTTGTTCGGAGTCCCGGATGAGATCCTTGACGTCACGAGGAGTTCTGGAATGGTCCGGAGGTAAAGATTTATATATGGGAAGTCCCGTTTTGGACACCGGAAGACTTTTGGGCGTTATCGGTAACGTGCCGGGACCACCGGAAGGGTTCGGGGGTCCATCGGTAGGGGCCACCAGCCCCGGAGGCCTGCGTGGGCCAAGTGTGGGAAGGGACCAGCCCCTAGGACAGCAGGTGCGCCTCCCACAAGAGGGCCAAGGCGCAGGGATGGGGAGAAAGGGGGAAACCCTAGGCTCAGATGGGCCTAAGGCCCACCTAGGGTGCGCCCCCCCTCTCTCCCCCTCTGGCCGCCCCCTAGATGCATCTAGGGCTGGCTGCCACCCCTAGGGGGGAACCCTACATGGGGGCGCAGCCCCTCCCCTCCCCCTCTATATAGTGGGGGTTTTGTGGCTGCCAGAGACACGAGTCTCCCTCTCTCTTGGCGCAGCCCTACCCCTCTACCTCCTCGTCTCTCGCAATGCTTGGAGAAGCCCTGCTGGAGTGCCATGCTCCTCCACCACCACCACGCCGTCGTGCTGCTGCTGGACGGAGTCTTCGCCAACCTCTCCCTCTCTCCTTGCTGGATCAAAGCGCGGGAGACGTCACCGGGCTGCACGTGTGTTGAACGCGGAGGCACCGTTGTTCGGTGCTAAGATCGGAATCGGCCGCGATCTGAATCGCTTCGTGTACGACTCCACCGACCGCGTTCTTGCAACGCTTCCGCATCGCAATCTTCAAAGGTATGAAGATGCACTCCCCTCTCGCTGCTAGTAAACTCCATAGATTGTTCTTGGTGATGCGTAGAATTTTTTTAATTTCTGCAACGATCCCCAACAATTATCCTGTCATGATCTGGAATTGGCCGCGGTGGTTCATGCTCTAAAAATTTGGAGACACTATCTCTTCGGGAAGAGGTGCCAAATTTTTACCGATCACAAAAGTCTCAAGTATATATTTACTCAGCCAGATTTAAATCTCCGTCAATGAAGGTGGCTTGAGTTAGTCAAGGATTATGATCTTGTAATAAATTACCACACGGGTAAGGCCAACGTGGTCGCCGATGCACTCAGTCGAAAGCTTGTCAGCCTGAATGTCATATTGGAATCCTTGTCTCCTGAACTTCAAGAGGAGATTGCTCAGCTCAACCTGGTCATAGTTGTTGCTGGCCTTGCTAATATTTTGGAAGTCGCCCCCACCCTTGAGGAAGAGATCCGCAAGGCACAGCCAGATGACACCGTTCTGCAGAAACGTGCCAAGAATATGGTAGCGGGATAGACTTCTGATTTCTCAAAGGATAAATTTGGTACTCTCAGATTCCGTGGAAGAATTTGTGTACCAAATCAGGTGGATTGAAAGCAGAAAATCCTGTCGGAAGCACATGAATCTTCGTATTCTATTCACCCTGGAGGTACGAAAATGTATGAAGATCTACGACAAGTATTCTGGTGGGATGGGATGAAGAAAGACATTGCTTATTTTGTGGCCTGTTGCGACATATGCAACAAGGTGAAGGCAGAGCAGCAGAAGCCAGCCGGACTTCTCCAACCACTGCCAGTCTCACAATGGAAATGGGATGATGTCTGCATGGATTTCATCACAGGACTGCCCAAGACTCAGCGAGGCAATGATGCAATCTGGGTCATAGTGGATACCTTAACCAAGGTTGCTCACTTTATCCCGATCAGAACCACATATCGAGCGGATCAGCTTGCACAACTGTATGTATCCAGAATAGTCAGTCTACATGGAGTACCCCGAACCATCACTTCTGACCGAGGTTCACTTTTTACCTCCGCATTTTGTTCACGTCTCCATCAAGCCTTGGGGACAGCACTGAAATACAGTACCGCTTATCATCCTCACACCGATGGACAGACAGAGCAGGTAAACCAAATACTCGAAGATATGCTGCGAGCCTATGCTTTGGCCCAAGGATCTAAATAGGAAGACTGTCTGCCGTATGCCGAGTACTCTTACAACAATAGCTTCCAGACCAGTCTAAAGATGTCACCATATGAGGCTTTGTATGGCCGTAAATGCCGCACTCCTTTAAATTGGTCTCAAACGGGAGATAGCCACATCTTCAGAAAGGATCTCCCGATGGAAGCTGAGAAACAAGTTAAGGAAATCAGAGACCGATTGCAATTGGCCAAATCTCGACAGAAGAGTTATTATGATGCAAAGCACCGACATATCAGTTTTGAACCCATAGAACATCACTAGTAGGAAAAGGGGCTTTTACCCCGGCTCATAAGGGCCTTTAGTCCCGGTTCTGGAACCGGGACTAAAGGGTCGTTACTAATGCCTAGCCCTTTAGTCCCGGTTCTTACATGAACTGGGACTAAAGGCCGTCCACGTGGCCGGTGCGGGGAGCCCAGGCAGGAGGGCCTTTGGTCCCGGTTGGTGCCACCAACCGGGACCAATAGGCATCCACGCATCAGCACCTGGCAGGAGCTGAGGTTTTTGTTTTTTTT